>NC_067480.1:100862878-101162878 GCF_947179515.1 Apodemus sylvaticus
AATGATACTCTCTTTGCTAGGTTTTAGACTTTCTCAGGACCCATTATTCTTTTCTTCCTTACAATCTCTCCCTTTTAGGAGAGGGTTGTGTGTGTGTGTGTGTGTGTGTAAATACCATTGCATATAAGTATAGTTTGTCAGCTTCACATATAGGAGATTCATCCACTGTTGAACTTTACTTCATATCTTACACAGATTTGATTTGAATTACACTAGGCAAAATCTTTGAGTTTTAATTTTTGAGTTGTTGTGGCAATGAGGTAAAATTTTAGATTACTTTGAGAGGATATGTGATGTCTTTCACACACATATTTTGGGTTTCAGGGCTAGAATGTTACAGAATAAAAGTTTTTCCTCTATGTCATAGGTTGAAGCTCTTACCCTTAATGTGATGCTTTTTGGAGTGGGGACTTTAGACTATATTGAGGTTAATGACATCATATGCATGATCATCCTGTGGTGGTTATCTATATTATGAATTTGATACTATAATCTAGAATCACCTGGGAAGAGAGTCTCAATGAGGAAAATATCTAGACAGAGTAACTTATGGATATGTGTATGTGTGGGATTGTCTTGATTTCCCAACTGATGTAGGCAAACATAGCAAGAAAGTGGGTGGCACCATTCCCTGGCTTAGAGCCCTAGTTTATATAAGAGTAGGGAAAGTTACTTGAGTTGCTCTCAGTTGTGGATGTGATGTAAGTAGTTGTTTCTAATTCCCATCTTGACTTCTCCACAATGATGGACTACAACCTGGAATTTTGAACTAAAATAAATGCCTTTTCCCAACTTTTCTTCTTGTCAGCTATTTTTCTGAGCAATGTAAATAAACCTAAGGAAAGGCCATGGTTAGATGATTGCTTTTACAAGAAGAGGAAGAGACAATAGGCTTTTCTCTTTCTAGGACCGAGTACTATGATGGCATGGGGAAGCTAAAGAAAGCCCTAAGTAGGACATGAATTGTCCTCTCTCTGATATTAGATTTACAGTTCTCCCATCTTCCAAAGTCAAATAATATTTGTTCTTTTGTTTTAACAGCCCAGGCACATTAAGGCAGATAATGAGAAGGAAGATAGATATTCTGAAGCTTTGAAAGGATCCATCTGTAGAAATATCCTGTTTTCAGTGGAGGACTTGATGCAGGATCAAGAGGATGAGAAGAAAAGGAAAGGTGAGGTTCAGAGCTGCAGCTTATCCCTTAAGGACATGTTGTAGTGGAGGTGTCTGCGTGCTCAGTGAATGTTGGCAGAGGTGTTTGGTATGTAGTTAGCTACATGAACTTGGAACAGGGGAGAGCTCTTTGTAATAAATATGGTGATTTCAGGAGTTTACTTGAAAAATTGAAAAAAATAAGTTGTCTATAGAAATAATGGGAGAGGACTGACTTTCAAAATGAAAATAAAATGTATGATTTTTAACATTCAATAGATTTAATGTATTCTTCAGGTTTATCTTGGAAATGCTGGCTAAAAGAAACTGTTGTAGTGTGTCTAGTACATCATCATCATCACCTCTAGTAACAAGGCTCATTCAAGGCAAATGGAACTTCTGGCTTGTTCATGAGACCCTGGAGAGAGGCTGCGGACAAAGACAATGAGGTTAATGATTCCTCATTCAGTTTCTCTCTATCCAAATATGAGCTGGTTTAGAACTCCCAGAGGCAGCAGTGCTTTAAATGCAGAGGTTCCCAGAAGAAAGTTTTCTGTTGGTATTCATCTTGTCATCTCAATAATCAACAAAAATTTTCTGTCCACACAAAATACACTGCCTACTAAATTTATATTTTTCTCGTGCTTAACTTCAGTATATCATGTCATAGTGGTGTTACTTTATAGCTCTGGAAAGAAATTCTTTTAGGTGATGTCAGTGGTAATACTGTATAGTGGGTGAAGAGAAAAAGTTTCTATAAGTGTTTACTAATTAGTTAAAGGTCCCATGGGTCATGAACAGCGAGCCCTTAACTAACCACAAAGGATTAATCTTTAACATCCTAGTTTGGATTAACTGAGGATATCCCAATGGCATCATTAAACATCCATTCCTTAGTGAAGAGACTGTGATAGAATTTTGGTTCCAAGGATGAAGATGTTGGGAGACTTGTGGTTTACAATCCTTGTAGATGAGGAACTTGGGACCAAAATGTGTGATGGAAAGCTCAAAGGCCACTCAGGCCACTTACAGGCCAATATTCTGCCAACTCAACCTTCTCTCCATTGAAATTGATGTCAGCTACAGAATATTACATTTCTGCTATAAATAACCCAACAACTTTCATGAGTCTGAACATTAAACATATCATTAAGTCAATATAATTTTCCCGGGACCAGCCTCCATGGAAAGTAGCAGGCCTTGGCAATACACACATGACAATAACTGCATGCATTTTCCTAAAAGCTAAATCTGTGACCAGGCTCTGGCTTCAGGTGGGTTGCAGAAGAGAGGTTCCAGGAAGCAACAGTAGAGGAGAAGAGACAGGAGATGGGAAATAGAAAAGTGAAATCATGACACAGTTTCAAGGCTGCTCTCCTGAAGGGGACAAAAGCTCCCATCCATTAGCTGTCTGAGAAACACACAGGACACTTAGCCCAATTATCCACTCAAAAAAAGCAGGAGACATTGTCCTTCATCACAGTGGTCCCTTTGTAAAGGTGCCAGTGTGGCTTTATCTATTCAGTGTCTCTGGAATGAATATGGGAAGAATAATGGTATCTAGAACATAACAGATCTGACTTCACGTCCTGTCTTCTTTACCTAGTTATGTTTAATCATTATTACACAGAGTTTTAGAGACATATACCCTTTTTCCTTATTTCAATATTGTCACTTATTTGGAATATAGTAAGAATCTTATTAAAATGTGGCTGTTAGGTGTGTCTTATTTATTTAATTTTTTTGGTAGAATTTAGTAAAAGAAAAAATTATTTTGGACAGTTTTCCATAAGCACTTAAAAATCCAAGGACAGGTTTCATTCCATTTAGATTCCTGTAACAAAGCAGTATAGACTTAGTGAGTTACAAAAAGCAGAAATTTATTTCTCACAGTACAAAGACTGAGAAGTCCAAGGTTATGCTACCTGCAGATTTAAGGTCTCTTTTATAAGGGCACTAATTCTAGTCATGATATCTCTGCCTTTATGAGTTAATCACCTTCTAAAGTCACACATCCTAAAGCAGCCAAACTAGGGTTTAGCACATCAATACAAAAATCTGGGGAGGAAACAAATATTCAATCCATTTCTTAGTGTAACCTTGTTCCTGCCTTGCAGAAACTCAAGAATATGTCACAAGGAGATTCCAGGCACATCAAGAAAAATGCCTGAGTAGGGATGACACTATTTTTCAGAATTTGGCACATGCATAAGTATGCTAAGAAAGTGGAGAAAGAAGTCAGTTTTATCTGAATGACAGCAGCTTATGTTTCATGAATAGTAAGATTTACAGGTTAGGTATGATGGAAGGTTGAGGGGGACTCACAATTACCGTAAGACAAGATTGCTGCTTTTGAAATTTATCCTCATTTTATGAGTGCTGGTATCTTGATACAATTGTAGATATCCATTTTATTCCTGAAGATTCCTTGCTCAAATTTGAATGAGTTGTTAGAAAGGTAGCAAGCTCAAGTGTAATGCCTTAAATAACTGAGAGTAATGGATTCACACTTTTGTTTTTTATGAGAAAACTCTTGAAAAAAGATACCTCCTAAGTAGGGTTTGTTGCTAAATTTTTCTGAATGTCTTAATATTGTTAATGGCAAGGTTTGCCTTTTAATATATCACTGAATTAAATATATATTCAGTGACATATTAAATATATCCCTGAATGTCCTAGTCTATGTGGGATTTTTTTTCCCCAAAGCTGAAAACTCGGATTTGAAATTTGGAACTACCAAATTGTCTAGTGGAATAAGATGCCTGCTTAAGTTTGCAGGTCTCTGTAGTTAATGAAAACACAATGATATTTGATATTTACTTCAAGAAGATGAGTATCTACCAGGTTCATAGTGCACAGTTGGGAAGATAACAATTTTTGGAACTGGGATTTTTCTTTCCTCTTACCCAGATACAACTTGAGATCACAAACACCTTGTGAGATACACTCATCCCTTATTTGGGAGTGGTATGACACTGTCTCAGTAACTTCTACCATTTTGGGCATAAAGGTGGAAAAGAGAGAAAAAGAACACTTAGCTCTAAATGAGACTTTTGCATCAAATCCCTCCCCTCAGGACTCAGTAAATCTTGTGGAAGAGGAGGCAGAAAAAGTGTTAGAGACAGAGAGAATGGCAGATCTCAAGAAATCATGATTGTTAATAGCTTTGGAAAATGGGGTTTGAATAGGAATGGCCCCTATAGACCCATGTGTTTGAATGCTTGGCTCATAGGGAGTGACAATATTAGAAGTTGTGACCTAGCTGGAATAGGTGTGGCATTATTGAAAGAAGTACGTCACTGGGGGTAGGCTTTGAGGTCTTAAATACTAATGTCACAGTCTACTCTGGCTGCCTATGGATCTGTACGTAAAATCCTCATCTACCTCTCCTGTAACATATCTGTCTGCATGTGACCATGCCTTTCACCAGGACAGTAATGGATTAAACCTTTGAACTGTATGCCAGCCCTAGTTAAAGGTTTTCCTTTATAAGAGTTGTTGTGGCCATGGCATTTCTTCACAGCAGTAAAATCCTATCTAAGGCAATAATCAGAGCTCATATGAACACACAGAATCTGAAACTGCATGCAAGGCCTGTAAGGGTCTGCAAATATATTCTTAGCAAATATATTATGGTTTAGTTTTCCTGGGACTTTGGGTTTAGAGTTTTTAGGGGATTCCTGAGTGGGGAATGAGTGACTTTCTGTGTGTTATTCTATACCTTTTCTTGGGCTCTTTCCAACTGTTTTGTTCAATTTTGATGTTCAAATTATTATATTATATTATATTATATTATATTATATTATATTATATTATATTATATTATATTATAATTGTAATTATTCCTTTAGAACCCTGTTTGGTCCCTAAAGAGAGACAGGGAAAGAGTGGGTCTAAATAGGAGGGGAGTTGTGGACAAGTTGGGATGAATAGAGGCAAGGGAATCCATAAGCAGGATATATGAGAAAAACAATTTATTTTCAATAAAAAGAAAAATAATAAAACATAAATTAAAGATATATAAAAAAAAAGAAGGGGAAAAGAAAAAGAAAACAAAGTCCAGAGACATAGCTCATGTGGCTTAGGTTTTCACCAGCAAGTACCCACAAAAGATAGTATATTCTAATTATATTCAAATTAAGATCTCTTATATTCAAATGAGGAATATGTGTGAGGAGCCCTGAGGCTCCACACCTTTGACTACAAAAGAGACTGTAGATAATCTCTCTTTTCCCCCCCCTGCCAGTCAGCCCCATTTACCAGAGCTATTACTTATTGTCTTTATGCTCTTTTGTCCTCAGTGGTCAGTGTGTACTGTGAAGTGACTTGATGGCAGCCTGTATGAGACCCGAGGACCAATGTTCTGCATGCAGACTCTGACTCTCTTCAAATTTCCAGTCTTGGAACTGCCACTTCATTCTCTTTAAGGATTAGACAGTGGTTCTCACCCTTCCTAATGCTGAAACCTTTTAACACAGTTCCTCATGCTGTGGTGAACCCCCAGCCACAACATCATTTTCACTGCTACTACGTAAATGTAATTTTGCTAATGTTATGAATCATAAAGTAAATAGTTTGGCAGATACAGATTTGCCTAAGGGGTTGAGACACACGGGTAGAGAAACAGCTCTGGGTTAGGGGAAACAGCTCTGTGGGGTATCTAGTATAGTCTTTCTTCATCCTCAAAGCTTGGCTGTGACAATGGCTTTTCAAGCTGCACCTGTGAGCTGATGTGTCAGCTTCCTGTTCCCTGTCATCTAACCCTGAGCACCTAACCTAGTCCACATGCCACAGACGAGTAGGCTCTGCAGATTCCTGTGCCTCTTTATCTATTTCTTCCATTTTCAAGGTACTGTAAAGTTGAAGAACACAGGGGGGAGGGGGAGATTAGGATGGGGAGTGAAAGGAAAGGGGCAGGGGGAAGGGAAGGGAGTCTCATCCTCCCCCTAATATTTGTGCTCTATTTAAAACAATAAATTCAGTTTTATCACATCTCTGCTCATGTGTTTTTGGTTTGTTTGTTTGTTTTTTATTTTTTTGTTGTTGTTTGGAGGCAAGGTCTCATGTAGCCTAGGCTGGCTTTGAATTCCCTATGTATGTAGCTGAAACTGGACTTGAGTTTCTGTTCTTCCTGCCTCTACTCTTCAAGTGCTGGGGTTGCTAGCCCTCTTTAAACCAGCAAAGAACAACACACACTTCATTTTATTGATAAGAAAGTGGGCTATATATCCTTAATATAACTGAAGTGACACAATTAAAATAGAACTAAAATCCAAATCAGTTTGTGTGAGACTATAAAAACTACTCTGAGGTTCAGTTACATAACTGAATCTTAACTCTGGGGTGCTATGAAGTTTGTTATTTTTTCTTATCTTCTTTTCCATTATGACATTCAAATAAAAGAATAAAGCCAGGAAATGTAGAATTGTAAAATATAAACATATTTTAGAGTGACATTCTAATTTCATGAATCATCTTTCCAAACACTGCCATAGCATATATACATATAGGTGTCTGTGTGTCTGTGTATGTTGAAAGATCATTGTGCCTTATCTATCCTATCCTATCTCTCTCTCTTTCCCTCTCTCTCTCTGAAAAGAAAAACAGATTCCTTAATGATCTATTTTCCTATATTTATTTTATTTAGTCTATGTGTATGAGTATTTGTATGAATGTATGCATGTGTGCCTTATGCATACCTTGTGTCTGCAGAGGACAAAGAGGACAAATCAGATTCCATGGGATTTGAACTGCAGATGGTCGTAAGCATCCATGTGGGTTCTGGTGACTGAATCTAGGTCCTCTGAAAGAGCAGCATTGCTCCTACACTAAGCCTTCTCTTTAATCCCTACTGAATTATTTGTAAGAAAAATCCACATAACACATATAGCACTTTAATATATAATTAATACCTAATTAAATATGGTAGTATTGATATTTCAGCAATTTTATACATTCCCATTTAATTCTGTTTTTCAATCGAGGACTTTTCAAGATTGTGAAAATTAGTACTGAAGGTTACAATATTAATAACTCATAAATTTTTAATGCAGAAATCTGAAAATTAGTTTGTAAATGACAGCATGACCATATTATGAAGTACAGTGTTGATTAACAAGAAGTTAGGCAGAACTCTGATGAACCCACTCTTCATCCTTTGTACAGAATTGTGGAAGTTGATTTCCTGTCTAGGAGCAGGAGACATAAAGAAATGGCATCTTATAGTTTGTTGTTTTTTGAACTAACTGCAATAGTTATTGTGATTGGGGGATGCTTGTTTGCAAGGCATCAGAGTTAAAAAATATCAATACTTCTATTTCTTATTTCTTAAAAGCAATGCATCTAGTTGAGAAAACTGGCTTGTATCCAGAGTTTTTTTATTTTTTATTTTTTATTTATTTTTTTTTTTTTGTTATGGATCGACACAGTCCTGGCATGAAAGCTTGCACAGGCCAGAGTTATTCATTTTGCTGATAAATGAATGAGACTATTTTCAGAAATATTAAATTCCTCCCTTAATTGGCAGAAAAAAAAAGGAGATTTACTCCTTGTAGCCAAATTGGGAAGAAGGGCGTTCTGTTAAAGAGTTGAGGAGAATTAATTTTGTGTCTAGAGAGGAGAAAGAGAAAGTAGTTATAAGAGCAGCAACCCCACCACAGTGTAGTTATAGATGTAGCACCCCTACCATGGTGTAGTTATAGGTGTAGCACCCCCAACCACACTGTAGTTATAGGTGTAGCACCCCCACCAGTGTAGTTATAGATGTAGCACCCCTACCATGGTGTAGTTATAGGTGTAGCACCCCCACCATGGTGTAGTTATAGATGTAGCACCCCTACCATGGTGTAGTTATAGGTATAGCACCCCCCACCACACTGTAGTTATAGGTGTAGCACCCCCACCAGTGTAGTTATAGATGTAGCACCCCTACCATGGTGTAGTTATAGGTGTAGCACCCCCACCAGTGTAGTTACAGATGTAGCACCCCTACCGTGCTGTAGTTATAGGTGTAGCACCCCCACCATGGTGTAGTTATAGATGTAGCACCCCTACCATGGTGCAGTTATAGGTGTAGCACTCCCCACCACACTGTAGTTATAGGTGTAGCACCCCCACCATGGTGTAGTTATAGGTGTAGCACTCCCAACCACACTGTAGTTATAGCTGTAGCACCCCCACCATGGTGTAGTTATAGGTGTAGCACCCCCACCATGGTGTAGTTATAGGAATAGCACCCCCATCATGGTGTAGTTATAGGTGTAGCACCCCCACCACAGTGTAGTTATAGATGTAGCACCCCCACCAGTGTAGTTATAGGTGTAGCACCCTCACCATGGTGTAGTTATAGGTGTAGCACCCCCTCCATGATGTAGTTATAGGTGTAGCACCCTCACCATGGTGTAGTTATAGGTGTAGCACCCCCACCATGGTGTAGTTATAGGTGTAGCACCCCTACCACGGTGTAGTTATAGGTGTAGCACCCCTACCATGGTTTAGTTATAGATGTAGCACCCCCAGCACAGTGTAGTTATAGGTGTAGCACCCTCACCATGGTGTAGTTCTAGGTCTAGCACCCCCTCCATGATGTAGTTCTAGGTGTAGCACCCCGCCTCATGATGTAGTTCTAGGTGTAGCACTCCCACCACAGTGTTGCATGCTTTGCAGGATGGCTGGTGTATGTTGTCTAATATATATATATGTTTAAAAAAACCCTTAGATATAAACACAGTTCTATAGGCGATTTGTCACATTTTTTTGGTTTGAACCATTTCAGACAAGTTAATTTATATTTCCAAAAGCTGAATTTAAAGTAAAACCCGAATACACATAAGCTCACATAAGTAATAAAGAAAGCAATACCTTCTGTCTTAATTTAACAGAAAGATGATTTTCCAGGCAGGCAGATTGAACTTTCTATTAGAAATGAAAATTCATGAACAATTCTTCCTCTAGGTGGTGAGTTCTTGGCTCCCCTTGGCAGTTTAGCTTTATTTGGTAAGACCAATGCCTGCAGTGTTTTGAGTAATCAGTTTATCAAGATTACAGAGCATTAGAAGGCATTATTTTGGGGGATTATAAGGTTATCATTAATAACCCAAAATATAATGGACTTTTTATTCAAAGGAATTTGGGGAACTTCTATTATTTAATGTGATAACTTTCCTCGAGGCGTTCTCTCTTCAAAGGCGCTTATTTTACCAGAGAGTTATAAAGATAAATTTCATCATCTAAGTAACATGTGCAAACACAACACTTTTTTTTACCCTAGATTCATCATAAGTGAAGCTAAAAAAAATCTCATCAGTTTTTCTTTCCACTGAAGTAGACAGATGACTTGTTTACTGATCCTTTTGTTAAAATTCAAATTTTGGAAAGAATGGCTTTTAAAATGCCACTTCCAGTCGGGCATGGTGCTGCACACCTGTAATTCCAGTAGGCAGGAGGTAGAGGCAGGCAGATTATGAGTTCAGAGTTAGCAAGGGCTGTACAATGATTTCAAGTCCCGCTTGCTCTATACAGCAATATCCTGTCTCAGAAAAAAAAAAATAAAGAGAAAAGACAAAAATGGAAATATAAGCACAATATTTTAAACTTGCTTGTATTTAGTATAGCTCATTGAGAGCCCTCATATAAATATATTGATATCATTATAGTTTACAAGTTTACACATACATTTGGGAATTAATGGGGATTAAGGTTAAAACTATTATCCTAAAATTTAAGGGACATTTTAGAAGGAGGCTGCAGCTAGTTATTCATCTGCTCCTTTTTCTTGTCCTTCCTTCTTCTCTTCCACCTCAGAAACATCTTAAAAGTCCTCAAAGCCTTTCACATGCTCAATGAAATAAATTCTGATTGATAAGAGAAAATAGGGCTTACTGTTCAACTTAATCGTAATTAACCATTATAGGGCATGATTTTAAATTGTAAAGGAGTCAGAATATGATAATATACTATTAACATCATGATGTTACTCTATGAGTTAGGTCATAATTTGCTCTCTGATGGCATTTAGGCTCACGCACTCCCTTGGGTTCATTATCATAAACATTGTCTTTGTATATTTCATATTTTGAAAAGAAATGGTTGCCATCTGCATTGTGCAGTGGTTTTGACTCTCTCTCTCTCTCTCTCTCTCTCTCTCTCTCCCTCTCTCCTCTCTCTCTCTCCCTCTCTCCTCTCTGATGTTAATGTGCGGATACATCTTTCTGTGACTTCTGAAGATTTTCTTTTAATATGCATGTGTTCCCCTCCCCCTTTACTACAGGCTTAGTCTTGGGTTGTAAAGCTGTCTTGTGTTTTACTGAGCTATAAAAATTCTTGCACACCGATCATAGAACTACAAAACCATCAGTGGATTTATCAGATTGACTAATCTATAACCTTGTACTTTATTGGGCAATAAAGTACCACCAAGGCATGTTGTAGTTTCCTTTTTACTTTGGAGGATCCTGAGTGGGATGCATTAAGGTGTGGAGCTCTCTTGTTGAAGCCTGTACCAGTATTCATGAGGAATTTGATGAGATATATTCAAGCAAGCATTTATAGAACACCCTTATAGATCTTTGGTGGCTGAGTATTCAAGTACTCTGCCCTGGGGATGACAGCCTTCTAATTGCAATAAACTGCAACCAGGTGGTAATTTAATATGTTGGTTTGTTTAAAGGAAGGGTTTCAGTTTCATGATAGATTCTTAAGATACTATTGTCAACTACACCAATACTCATGCTTGAGGGAGTGCTTTGCTTATTGATTTATAGGTTATGCAGCAAAGATATTTAATATTGCCGTGCCCTTGCATGGTTCCAGGGACAAACCTGACTGGGGCCTGTGAGAGAACAAAGAAAAGCAAACACTCAGACATGCAAAAGGAGCTTGAGTCCAGTGGTCTGGAATCCCTGGCTGAGAGATCTCAGTACCATGGAAGCTCAGGGTATTTACTATATAGAATTGAAAAGAGAGGCAGAGTTATTGCATGTAGCTGAATAAGGAGATGTGATTATTATATACACATGAAAAGGAAGGCAGAGATTACAGCATACAGATGGACCAAGGAAATAGGTTTCATTAGTCTTGGCAGGAGCAGTTTCTGGAAGGATTGGTCTTCAGGAGAAGAATCTTGGTTTGGGGAATGGGGTGGAGAGAAAGTTAAGGTGGGCATCTTCTGCACACACTTAGACCCCAAGGAAAGCTTTGTCATTTTCTTCTGATCCTCACCCTAGGAGAGATGGCTTTGCCATTGCTGTCTGGGTCAGAGGCAATTGTTATCCATGTGGTCATGGCCATGAGATCTACGCATCTTGCTTCAGAACTTCACTCACTCATGGCTTTCTCCACTCTCATTAAAGTATCAGCTGAAAACTTTTAGTTAAGTGACTTTTAACCTGAGTCACAGTATGAGCAGAGTGGAACTCTATAACCCTGGCATGGAAGTCCAGCTGCCAGGATAATCATGCTCCCTTTAATCACATATGGTGAATTTAATGGAAGGTACTTATTAGTAGAATGCTATTTTGATTAAGTTCCCACTTGCTCATTGAAAGCATTTATAAAGCCCATGTGTTACATTGTAATTTTGTTCTTGGAAATCTTCAAGCTCTCACACTGCAGGCACTAAAAGCTTATCTGATATATCCACAGGATGCTTTGAAAATGTAAAATATCAAATTTTGCTCTACTGAAAATCGTCAAATATTATGTGTATGAGGGATGCATGCCTGTGTATGTGTACGATGTGCATGCCTGGTGGCCATGAAAGCCTGAACAGACATCAGATCCCTTACAACTAGAGGTATAATGGTTGTGAGTCACCATGTGAGTGCTGGGAATCTAAGACTTCTGGGAGAGCAGACAGTGCCCTTAACTACTGAGTTATCTCTTTAGTTTCCCTACCAATGACTTATAAAGTTTCAGAATTTGTACATAATATCTAATTTTTCTGCTGTAAAATTACATATGGAATCTTACTAATTTTTCTATTGCAGATGAAATGTAGTTATGCACGATTGTGAGTTATTAGAAAATCTAGTTTTCCATATTCTTTACCTTTATCTTTATTTCCATCTTCAGACACACAGACACACACACACACACACACACACACACACACACACACACAAGATGCTAGAGTTTTTAGATACCCTTATCCACAGAGGACTCCTCCTCTATACGTTTTCTGTGTATATGGTACTAGGATACAACCTATGCTTCATGGATGCTAGCCATGTGCTCTACCACAGAGCCACATGTCCATCCCACTATATTGTTCTTTTAGGCTTTCAGGCTGTAAAAGGGGGGAAAAGCTGAACAAGTGTTATAGTTACCACTTTAACTAGTTCAGAATAGAGATATTAGACTTATTCTTTTCAAACTGGCAATAATTCCTTTATTCCAGAAATACCCTAGAGTAGGAAATTTATTTATTTATGGTGAACCATTTAAAAATCGTCAATATTTTTGTATGCCATTTTCTACTTGATAGATAGTTCTAATTCAGACTCACAGTAGCATTTCCCCTGTATTTGAATCTATTGAATGCTCACTGTTCTTTGATGTTTCTATGTATGCTTCCCAGTTTTTTTTAATCATCTCACTTTTTTCTTCATAGCTATCTTATATTTTCTATAAAGCTTTCAAAATCAACCTTACAAATTTTAGGAAGCACTGTCAGTATTTGTATAATACTATGCAATTAACATTATGACGGTCTGGTCTACTTACTGGGCTGGCCTTTGACCTGAACCTAGGAACTGGAATGATACATTGTCCATTTCCCAGATGATAGGTGTGTCAGACTGTTTGAAGAACACAGCGAATTCTGAACACCTGGCCCATTCTAGGCCATGTGCATCTTCAGCCACTGGTGTGTACTGAAATTTTAGAGACTGGATCTCTAATGAGTTCTTGAGGCTGATGAATCTCACACATTTCAGTTGCTGAATAAATGAAAATTATTTTTTGACTCCACTGTGAAAGGCACCTGGATTCTGGTATCTTGGTTTCTTTTGTCATTAGCCTATGTGGATGTGGCTTTACCTTGTTTTGAGTACCAATTTAATATAAGTGCCTTTGATGAGCATGGCACTATATATACTTGGTACTGTAAGTCTTCTTAATGAATAACGAAGACAGGTCATGTTCCTGTGGTGCACCCATCCAACATAGCAAGTGTCCCTTTTTAATCATGTAAGATTTATAATTGCCAGAAGCTGGAAAGAACCCAGGTATCCCTCAACAGAAGAGTGGATGCAAAAAATGTGGTATATATACACAATGGAGTACTATTCAGCCATTAGAAACAATGAATTCATGAAATTCTTAGGCAAATGGATGGAGCTGGAGAACATCATACTAAGTGAGGTAACCCAGACTCAAAAGATGAATCATGGTATGCACTCACTAATAAGTGGATATTAACCTAGAAAACTGGAATACCCAAAACATAATCCACACATCAAATGAGGTACAAGAAGAACGGAGGAGTGGCCCCTTGTTCTGGAAAGACTCAGTGAAGCAGTATAGGGCAAAACCAGAAAGGGGAAGTAGGAAGGGGTGGGTGGGAGGACAGGGGGAGAGAAGGGCGCTTTTGGGACTTTCGGGGAGTGGGGAGCTAGAAAAGGGGAAACCATTTGAAATGTAAATAAAAAAATATATCGAATAAAATAAAAAAAAGAGTTGGTATAAGATCAGACTATTTGGTACTGAATGATAAAACTTGCTTATAAGCCATCTTGCACCAACGTTGCAATTTTCAGTAAGTCTTCCTTTTGCAGATGTGGAAACTCATCTCAGACAATTGAATAACTTCCTCTAAGTCATATAATTAGTAATAATCAGATGAAAAGATTTGAACTGTATTCTACTTGCATCCCAAACTCATTATTCTCTGCAGTTCAAATAAATCCATCAAGTTTCTAATTCCAGTTTTACTCAGTTTCTATAGTCATAAACACATAATGTGAAATTTAATGTTAAGTTGCTTCTCAATTGTCAGTGTGAAGTCATCAAATTTTAATAACCTAGAATTTTATATCCAAGAGGAAGTTAATGGTTTATATACAGGAAATGTCACAGCATCCTTAGTCGTAGTCAGCGGGGACCTTGATTTTCTAAAATAGAACCTATTTAAGGAGTCAATTTCCCAATCAAAAGAATTTAAAACACCTGCTTTGGAATGCAATGCAGTGGCTCCCTCCCCACTGCTCAGGACATGGTGACAATTCAAAACACTGATTCTAAGCTGAGGAATCTAGTGGGCTGTGTAAACAGGGTGAGACTATTCTTCAGGTAATAATTCAAACTGTCTCCCATCTCCACAATCCACTTAAACCAATATTTGTAAAGACTACACTACATTGCAATCCATGCAATGTAAAAGAAAGAGAATAAAATAAATTATAGTCTGTGTATTTTAAGATATTATACCTTACAAGAATGTAAACATGTAAAATGAAATATGAAGTTTACTGATTGAAACTATAGAGGGATCTAAGGTAGCAGAAAGTAGTGACTGACACTCAAAAGTTTTCCAAGAAAATAAGTACAACCAATTGGTAGCAATAAAGAAATATGGAGAAGTAAGTGTATTTAAGGAACAACAACAAAAGTCTCAGTTTTAGTGTTAAAAGAAACCAAGTCATGGTGAATTAACTTCTAGCAACAGACAAGAATTAACCCAGAAAAAGCAATGTCTATAATATTGGTCATTTGGGGGTTGAAGCCCATAAAGATGTAAACGAGGAAGATAATGCTCAGAGTGTGAGAGATAGATTGTAAGGGTAATATAAGGGTGAAGAATGAACTCATATCTATACAATTGAATCTATGTACAGGTATGGGTGTGTTTATTTTCCTCACTGATAATTCCTTGTTTCCTACGCAGAAGAACTATTTAGCAAACAACTAGAAAGTGAACTTAGTAAGGTTTGGTTTACTGATGTTCCCATTTACTGATGATGTACTATTGTGGGAAATATTAAAAATCGACTCACCAGCTCTCCTGGTCACCCCAGACCATCACTCCAGCAAGCGTCCGAATACGTCTCACTTCCACGCAACGCCCCACACACCCCATGATCTGCCACCTCATCACCTAATTACCCGGTAGAATCAAGACTCTTAAGGCTTAATTAACCAATCAGATTTATATATAAATAATATCACAATTTACAAGCTGCCAATACAATAATTTTAGAGCCAATTGATAATAAAAGCTTTATCCCCACACGTATAACCCTATAAAATCATAGCTTCTTGTGGATGGAAAATGCCATACAGGTACATGTCTGAAGCATTGACTGTTCTTCCTCCTTATCCTCTGACAGGCTCCTCTCTCTGCAACTCTTAACTCTGCCCCCTTTTCCCTGTCCAATCACAGACCTTCTCTGCACTGATGTAATTGGACAGGGAAAATCCTGCCATAATGTACAAACTTCCGCTTTGTGTATCATCACGTAAGCAGACAGGAAGTGTAGACAGTAAAAACAAATATGTCTGCAGTCGAGAAAGCCAAGTTTAGACTTACTCATATGCAGCTCAGATCTGTTCATTAACTGTTAAGAGATGGAAAAACTTTTTCACGATCATTGCCGTGAACCAAGAGTGGAGACATGATTTCAACTAAGATGTGAAAAATCAGAGTGATATTGTGTCTAGGACCAAAGTCAGCAAACAAGACCCTTCAATTTTCAGTGATGCCTGACTCAAGTATTTACCTCAGATTAATCTTTTTCTTCACCTTAATATTTGTTATTTTGAAGTTTTTACTAAGAAATAAGTGTTTTTTTCTTTTTGAGAAGTTTTGTGTATCAATAATTATTAAAATTATTTTAAATATTCATTATTATTTAAATATTTATTATTTAAAATAATTATTGTATATCAATTATTAAAATTCATTGTGTATTTTAGATTTTCTTTTCTTGTATTTGTTTCTTTAGATGTATATGCTTGGTCCCCCTGTATTACAGTAACATCTTTTAGAGCATGGTCTACTCAGTAGAATAGAGCATATTCTGTTTTATTATAAAATGTCAAATTATTTTCCAAAATTAATTTCTCCAGGATTCTTTCCAAGGTTTTCAGTCTCCAGAGATGTCTCACTTTGTGATTCTTTATTGTTTCAACTTTCACTTTTAGATCCTGGATGGTTTTGTTCAGTTCTTTCACTTGATTGTTTGTGTTTTCCTGTTAATTCTTTAAGGAAATTTTGTGTTTCCTCTTTAAGGACTTTTACCTGTTGACTGATGCTCTCCTGTATTTCTATAAGGGAGTTTTTTAAGTCTTTCTTGAAGCCCTCTATCAGCATCATGAGATACGATTTTAAATCCAACTGTTGCTTTTCCAGTGTGTTGGGGTATCTGGGACTTGCTGTGGTGGGGGAACTGGGTTCTGATGTTGCCATGTGGCCTTGGTTTCTGTTGGTAGGCTTCTTGTGTTTGCCTTTAGCCATTGGTGCTAGTTGGTCTTGTCTCTGGCTGGAGTTTGTTCCTCCTGTGAGTCTGTAAACCTGTGTCCTTACTCCTCTGAGTTCAAAAATGAAAGCACTGCTGGAAGATCTCTCTTTCCTGTCCGGCTATCCACAGAGGACTGTGGAATTTCCTGGCTTCCTGGTGAAATGATGGCAAGAAGACTTCTGTCCCAGCTGCTTCACTGATCTTAGGCCCTGTGTGCTCCTAGCTGGACCCCTCCAGAGAGAAGCTGGAGATCTCACCTCTGCACTCAAAAGTAAAAGCCTGCTGGGAGATCACTCCCTCCTGGTGGGCTATGCACAGAAGACTGTGGAGTCTCCTGGTTCCCTGGTGCAAATGGCAGTGGGAAGACTTCTTTCCCAGCTGCTCCACTGATCAAAGAAGCCTGTCAGAATGCCTCATTTAATACATGATTAATCTGATGTTAAGTTTTTCAACATTTGTAATACAGTACTTTTGTGTTTTTCTTGAGACTCTTCTTTAACTTGAGGCAAACACTTTCATGGTAAAGGGTGTGATGAGATATTCCCCCATTAAAAATAATAGATGCATTTCAAACTAACTTTGTTACATTTTTATGTTTTACTGTAATCTCTGTCAGATTTAAATCTCTATTGCAACTCTTAAAAGCTTTTTTGCTTATTAGTTATTTTATTTATTTACATTTCAAATGGTATCCCCCTTCATGGTTTCCCCTCCGCAAACCCCCTATCCCCACCCCCTAACCCATGCTTCTGTGAGGGTGCTCCTCTATCCACCCACCCAATCCTCCTTCACTGCCCTAGCCTTCCCCTACACTGGGCATTGAGCCTCCATAGGACCAAGGGCCTCCCTTCCCATTGATGCTAGATAAGGCCATCCTCTGCTACATATGCAACTGGAGCTATGGGTCCCTCCATGTACACTCTGGTTGGTGGTTATATTTTTAAGTGCTGAAGTATTCTGAGGTGAGCCTCACATTGTCCTCATTCACCCTGAACAAACACAACAACTGCTATAAAGCTACACTTAATGTTTTAGGAAACAAATGCTGGAGTCAGTTAGTAGGTAGTGACATTTGAGCAAAGAAGATGACCCCTGATACAATATATTGATGCTCTTTCCTAGAGCACTGGAAGCTAACAGGAAGATTATTTATTGGTTAATGGAAATAATAGGTAGGTGATAAATTAACACAAGGATCAGATTGTCTCGTATTCACTATCAAACTTCATTACATGGTGGCAGAAAGAAGAACTAGTTACAGAGAGTAACAAGGGAAAGATGGGTAATGTCAAGGGCAACTCTGCAGATCCTTCTGCTCAAGCTAGAGTAGGTGATATCTCCTTGTGAAGGACACATTTCGTTCAACGTCGTAGGAAGATTTAATTACAAACACCTTCATTTTACACTCTAGGGTGCCATGCCTCATAGACCAGGGATCTATTTATTGAGATTATGCTCTGTCAAGGGCACCCTGCTAAGGGCATTTCAGAGACATACCTTTTTTGTACTGAATGCCATTACTGTATGTATCCTGAAGTTCAGTTTTTAAGGCAGTTGGACCGGGAACTTGGCCTTTTATTGCTTTGGATTTAAAATTTCTCCTCTCTGAGTATTTTTTCCCCAAGGAAAAATGAATAAAGGACAAGAAGAAGTGCTTTATGGTTGAGTATGTAGCTCTATGATGGAGTGATTTACCTAGGAGCACAAGATCTTGGGTTTGATTCTCAGCACCACACAGAAATAAAAAAGGGAAATAGGAAATCTGCATAACAGATTGCACATCTCAATTTATTTCTCTCAAAATTCAAAGACATGTTTTAAAACAATGAATATACATCATTACATTATTTTTAACGTTTTATTGATTACTTGTGAGTTTTATATCATATACCCCAGTTCTACTCATTTCCCTGACCCCTAATATCTGCCCTTTGCCCTTGTAATCTCCAAAGTAACACACACACACACACACACACACACACACACACACATCAGCAGCAATAGTGACAACAACACATAAAAACATCCCATTGTAGAAACTGCATTTTGTCACAGTGTGTTCCACTGTATATCCCTCTGTCTGCACATTCTCATTTTCAAATATTCCTTGCAATGAGCCAGGTTGGTTTTGTTGATCTCTGGCTTATGTGACACCATCAATATTAGATCTTCATAGGGATTCTTCCTGGTCATCCATTGCTGCCTGCTGTCATAGAGATCCTTCAGCCCTGGATCAGCAGGACTGGACCCTTCCAACATTCCAATCATTTGCAGTTGATATTGATGTTGGGGTGGGTTGACTTAGAACCCTAGATTTGGGCCTGGGTGGCACTCGAGCCCTCGGGGCTGGCATCATCCATACTCATACAACATGGGCCAGCTCCACTGTTCTCCCAGGGTCCCAAGTATTGCTAGTGGTGAGAGATGAGGCCACTTCTCCAGAGTACCACATACTCTATGCAGTGAAGGAGAGGCAACTCTGTGCAGCCCCTGGACACCCACATGATCCCCAGTGGCTGCCCCAACCAGGAATTCTCTATGTTCTCTAGTGATAAAATGAGCCAGGATATTGACACTGACCCCTGCTATTGAATAGCTACAGACACAAGCATGGTCCTCAGCAGCAGCTCAGGCTGGGACTTCACCATGGCCTCAGGTGGCAGGGATGGCCATTCAGAACAGGCTACTCCTCTTCGCCCTTTAGTCTCTGGTACCATTTCTCCTTATACTGATCGAACTGTTCCACTTCTCTTCCATCTGACCGCCATATATTCAGATATTGTGGTGGCTCCACTGTGGACTGGGCATGCAGCGGGAAGGAGGAGGTGACATCCTCCTTCTGTGTTTTGTGCCATGGTAGGAAGAAGATATTGATAGCTTACCTGTGCTGTGTGCTGGAGGGCAGGTTTTTAGGTGGTATGGTCATCGAAAGGGCTCTGTCTGTCTTCCTTCTCCCAAGGAAGTGAAATAAAATCTCCTGTCTTCTGTCTTCTCTGTGCTGCCTGAACTTGACTTGATTTTTCTTTTATGAGTCCTGTGCACAAGACAACTTTAGCCACCAAACCAGGCAACAAACTACAATGAACAAAGGGCTGCCATCTGGTCTGCCCCTGACTGATAAAAGAACACCATGACCAACAAGGTGTCTCTTTGCTCATTGCCAATGGGTTATGAATATACATTATCATAAGCAGGATTTCCTTTTAGGTTGAGTGCAGACCTAATTTGGAAGGTAACAACTTCTACAGAATGGATGCAAAAATCTTCAGGGGAGGACTGATTTTGGCATGGACACACTCTTGGATTTAAGTGTGTACACTTAGCTTAAAAGGCTGGCATATTAGAAAAACAAATATTATTAATAAAGCAATGAAACATCACATCTGGGGCCACAGCCTGAAAAATCTGAGAACTGGAAGTTGATAGTGTATTTTCTTTGTAGAAAGGACATGATAAATTGAGCTACTGTTCAATTCTCCTTCTCAGTCTTAGGGAGCCAGCATCTGACAAGGGAACTGTCCACAGTTTAACATCAGCTACAGTAATCAAGGTAAACCCTCACAGTCTCAGTGGCTAACCTCAGTCTAGGTGAAATCCCTCAAAGGTGTCTACAGTCTGACCCCTAGGTGATTTGACAGTCTGTCAAGAGAAAACACTAAACATCACAGATAAACCCACAACAAGTAATTGATGTGTGTGTGTGTGTATGTGTGTGTGTGTAGGTCAGATGTTGACATCTGATTTTCTCCTCAATAGTTCTTCAGCATGTTTTATATATACCATTTCTCAATAGTACTGGGGCTAGCTCACCTCCTTAGTCTGTCCCAGTTCTTCAGATTGTTTTATATACATGATCTCTCACTAATACTAGAGACTGCACACTTAAGTCAACTGTCTGGCCACTGATCCCTATGAATTCCTTGGTCTCAGATTTCCCAGCTATGGCATTACAAACACAGCAGCTTCTTTTTCTTTAAAGGTGATGAGGGTGGTTGGGGAGCACCCTCTTAGAGGCAAAATGAAGAAAGATGGGGTTGGAGGGTTCGTGAAGTGGAGACCAGGAAGGAGGATAACATTTGGAAAGTAAGCAAATAAAATTATGACTAAATTTTTTTAAAAACTTGATGAAAGTCTGGACTTGAGTCCTAATGCTTGTTTCAGAAGCATCTTACTGAATGTTTCTTCTTCCCTGTCACTGAAAACTCTATTTTTAATTTATACTAACTTTTCCTGTAAATGCCAACAGAACACACACACACACACATACACAAATTAGATTACTAAAGCGCAAAAGCCCAAGAAAAAATAAATTAAAGGAGTCCAAGAGGAGGAAATTCAAATAAAATGATATAAGCTCATTTAGACACGTTTTAATTATAGAAAATTATTAACTAATAGTTTTTGAGACTCGGGCATTGGATGGAAGCATTGCCTGGCTTTTGCTCCTCTGGGTCCTGGAGACTAAGTGTTGGTCTTTAGTATTTCTTAAGATTTGCTCTATTATCTTCAGTATTTTTTAGTATAGAATAGAGTTTATTTAGAGCATGGGGAGGGGAGTTAAGAGGGTAGTAGAGGCAGAGAAATGCAGAGAGAGGGAGAGAGTAGAGAAGTAGAGGCCGGCCATGACCACGTGGAGAGAGGAGGCAAGGGAAGGAGGACGGCAAGAGCCCAACAGGGCAAGAGAAGGGGAGAGAGAAGATAAAGTAAGAGCTAATATCTTCATTTTTCTCTGCCTTCATTGTCTCCAGGAGTTCTCTCTGGCGGAAGGTTTGTGCCAATTTGTCCCCTTTAAATATTTGTAGAGAATTGCAAATGATAGAATGAATATAAATCAAGGAGGATTTCTTTCACATGCTTACTCAGCAGGGTCTAGATCGTCCAGTTATAGTTATCAGCACACTGGATATGTGAAAACCCAGTTATAGCTCAGCCCAAGAGGCTGAATGCCTCAGAATTCTCACAGATCCGGATGATGTTGAAGCTTCTTAGAGAGCTATGAATCTTCAGGGTGTGTTGTAAGGCTGATGAAACTGGGATCCAGTGTCAGTGGAATATGGAAGCAGCAGCAACTATAGCAAAGATAGGGCCAGCAACAGGGTTGGTGAGCATAGCAGCAAGCTGTGAAGACAAGCCGACAAAACTAGGCACTTTTCCCTCTGTATTCTTTATGCCAGGGATGCGCCCAGAAGGTAATACCCGTATTTAATGTTTGACTTCTCCCTTCGATTGGCCTGGCCAAGTGTAGTGATGTGCACCTGTAATTTCAGCACTTGTGTGGGAGAAAAAGAAGTAGGGGTGGTTGCGGGGCCCGCATAGGAGAACACTGGCAGGTGGAGCCCTCATACAGGGATAGGGGAACACTGGCTAGGCTGGCGCAATGTACTGGGATAAAGATGGCTGCTGCCTGAATAGCTGTAGAGCACCAGACTGCCTGGCTCTTGGCATGGAGGGAGGTCCTTACTCAGAAGGTGTCTGGCATGGGCCTCCCAGGTATCTGTAGAAGAAGCTTGGCTGAGAAGAGGCTGGGTCCTTCCCTGGTAGCTGGAAGTGCTGAGGCCTTCTCCATGTTCTTATATGGTGGGTTTTGATAAGAAGAGACAGTTCATAGTTTTAATGCTTTATTATAGAAAGTAGGAAGAGAAAAGGAGATAGAGAAGTAAAGAGAAAAAGAGAAGATAGAGAGATGGCCATGATCACGTGGAAAGAGGGGAAAGAATAGAGAGAGACAAGAGAGGGGCAAGAGAGGGCAGAGAGGGGCAGAGAGAGACGAGGCCAGAGAGATCAAAAGCCTTCTTTTCTAGTAGGCTGGGTTACCTGGCAACAGCCAGGTGGTGGGGAAAGTCTGGTGACATAGGGGTGGAGTCCAGCCAGAACTCTAGGGGCCTGGGGCATGACCATACATGACTGATGGCCACAGGATTATGGAGTTGAGGAGTCAGTAGTCTGGGAGCATGGCTCATGGGTTCTGTCCCTTGTAGAATGTTCTGCTGGGTCTCTGGAGTAAGCCTAGCTTAACTAGGCTACCGCCTGCCTTACAAGGTCCCATACACTTGGGTGGCAGGCAGATCTTTGTGTCTAAGGCCAGCTTGTTATACAGAGTGAATTCCAGTATAGCCATGACCACACAGGAAAAGAAAGAAAACATAACAAAATCAACCTAGTCAGGAAAATCCCTTATAGCAATGTCCAAAGACTGAGCCACTAGATAATCCTTCAAAAGTTTGCCCAGACACTTGTCTCATGGATCAGTGTAGATCTTGTCAAGTCAATGGTTAATACTGAACATCACTATTTCATTTTAAAATATTTATATAAAACTGTGTACTCTTAAAAACCTCATTGGAAATAACTTTTGGCATCCAAATAAATATTTGTATGTGACTGGTGATGTGACTGCAGACCCTCAGAGATACGCTCATGTCCTAGTCTTTGAAGCCTGTGAAAATTACCATATATTTTGTATATCAAGAGCTTACATGATGTGAATATCATTTTTTTGAAAGCACTAATATTCCTTCACAAAAAAGAGATGAACTTAAAGATTTTGAGAAAATAACTTTATTTTGAATTGCCTAAGCTGCTCCTAGATTCCATATGGCTTTTTATTGAGAGAGAGAGAGAAAGAGAGAGAGAGAGAGAGAGAGAGAGAGAGAGAGAGAGAGAGAGAGAGAGAGAGAGAGAGAGATTATTTTACAGGCAGAGTTGAGGAGTCAATGTGACTGTGTGGAAAGACATGGGTGAGGTGGCCACAACCAAGCACCTGAGAACCTAGAACTTCAAGGAAAGAAGTAGATTGGATTCTCTTCTGTGCTACCTCAAGAAATGCAACATGCCTGGATACTGATATTTGATCTCTGGTCTCAGACAGGAAACATTCTGTGAAATGCTGTAGTTGTGGTTAGTTCCTGGTTGCCACCCCAGAAATCAACTATAATATATAACAACAACAAAAAAAGAAATAAATTATCTCTTAAGTGGTATAAATTCTTAATATAAAATTGAAATAATAAATATTCTATGTTTCTGGTCTCAAGAATTTTCTGTTGCTTTCATAACGTCAGTTTGGATTCTTCAATGAAAGAAAGTCTCAAGACAATTGGGCAGAGGATTTTATTTTTATTCCACTGAAAAAGGAATGAAGTGCTATAGATCTCAGGGCAGTGACTATCTACTTTCCTAATTCTGTGGCCATTTAATGCAGTTTCTCGTGTTGTGGGAGCTACCACTCAGAAAACTATCTTTGTTGCTGCTTCATAACTGTAATTTTGCCAGTTATGAATCATAGTGTACATGTCTGTTTTCTGATGGTCTTAGGCAACCCCAGTGAAAGGGGTTGTGACCTACAGGTTGACAATAACTGTCTTAGGGCCTGATATATCAATGTGAATTATTTTGAATTTGCATAAAGAATGAGAAAATATTTACCAACAAACAAGTCAGACCATCAAGTAAGACCAAGATTAGTTATGTCAGGAAGATTTTTGTTCAAGTGTTATAGTTGAGAAAACACTAAAAGGTGAAGGCAGACATGCGCTCTCAGCACAGTCTCAGATTTTAATAGATGATAAAATAGCAATGTTTATTTTCTCTCCTGTGGAATGAAAGGGAAAGTCATCACCTTATGTATTGATCTGCTTCTTAAGGCCTAAGTACTTCAGATCATTTGTAATTATCATTACTTGGCTAGATAGATAATATTTTACTACTTATGGATTATTATCCCACTAAATGCTACTAACCTGGTAGTAAAGCTATCTGGAATTTTATAGGAAAAGCAATGAACTCAATTGCTCAACTCAGGTATGTGATAACTCTGGTAGACATTTAACCAACAAGAGGCAAAAGAGATCACCTTATATGATATTATTTTCATTATCAGCCAGATAAAAATAATGTACTCTGGAAGATAAGATTTCCTTGCCAGAAGGAATGTTTTCCATAATCCATCTATTAAAGTATACATAATTGTGATTAAAAGACATTAATAGTTGATGGAGTATATCAGGTTAATGTAATATTTGATCAAGCACAGGTCCTATTTGTGCTTAATGTAACAAGAATAACAATCACAACATTTGCTTTTCGCTAATATATTCTTCTATGTGATGTGTGTTTGCATATACATAGACAAGTATATGTGTGTATATGCTTATGTGTATTTGTTTGTATACATATGTACAAGCCTAAAGTTGACCTCAGGTGCCTTCTGTATTTGCTGTCTCTTGCTGAACACAGAACTCTCTGATTTCAGCTTGGGTAGCCAGCACATCTGTCCAGCTTTTATGTGGTTACTGGGGATCTGAACGTTGGTCTTTGCTCTTACATAGAAAATACTTTATCTATAGAACTATAACTCTACCCCCTCTGACATTTTTAACGCTTTAAAATGAATACCATCTCTTTTAATTTTTCCAAGCCACACTTGTATAATACATTTTCTGTTACTATGTTCTTTCTTTAAAGGTGTACTTTTGGGTCTGGGGGGAGAGATAGGTCACCATAAGTAACAGAGTTTGACTTCTTAGCATCCACAAAAATTCAGGGTGGACATGACAGGCCACTAGCAATTCAAGTGCTTAGAAGCAGGGGACAGGGAGGGAATTCCCACTAACATCAGATTGGTAGACTAGTCAAATTCATGAGTTTTGCATTCACATGAGCAACCCTATCTCAAAACATCAGATAGTGAGTGATTGAAGAAGACACCTGATAGCAACCTCTGGCTTCCACATGCACACTTGTACCATTTGCACATGTATACACATGTGCATTCACACACATGCAAACACATGTAATACAATCACATGCACACATATACACAGAAGCATGTATGCACAAACATCACATGCACAAACAAAAGTATTTTCTAGAAACTTCTTTGGTACATATTTTATTTTGTCCTTCAACTTATATAAATTAAAGCTAAATAAATGAGTTAAAATATATGGTGCTGCTCAATGTGGACGTGCTCTTCTTATTTCACTTAGCATGATCTGGGAAATCCTGTTCAGCATAACCAGAGGCTTATCTCCTAGGTGACTCTAGTTACTGCCAACTTGACAATCTATGTTAAACATTGTAATCTCTTTTTGAATCATGGTCTTGCCATGTAAGCCAGGAGGATCGTCCACTTGAGATCTCCCTGCTTCAGTTTCCAAAGCTTGAAGCCATGAGTGGGCACTATCATGCATGGCTTAGGATATTATTTTATAAAACTGGAATGTAATAGGTGAATAATAAATAACACAAACACAAATACATAGAGAGCCAGGACAAAGAGACTAAAATTTAGCATGATGATAGTATTTCACAAAAGTAGCATTTAGCAAATATTTAAACACAGTGAAGGTTAAAAGACAAAGCAAAAATTAAAAGATAAAATGCTAGGTAGGAAATTAAATTTCAAGTACTGTAGAAAGAGAAGTACCACAGGGACATGATTTGTCTATACAGATGTATTTTGTTTTGTGTTACTCCTCCTTTATGAAGATATTGTTGTAATCTCAGCTCTCAAAAGTAATTTAATTTAAATTAAACTCGATCATCTCAAGCAACACAAAGCGAAAGGCTAAGAGAAATTCCAGTAATTAAATATGTTTAGGTTCTGCTTGTTGAAGTTGATTGTCCCATGACCTGCTCTGGACTTGAAAAGTTCTTGATGATGCATTATCCTCCTTTTTATCCTCTCATTTGCTCTGGAATTTTCAGTCAGAAATGTGTTGTTATCTGTCGTAAGTAGCCCTACACCCATATTTCTGTGAGTAACTCATGAAACTTGACTCATCAAGTTGGACATTGGTGCTATCTTCACTGTGATCTGTTGTTGGTTCTGTATTAGAGGTGAGTAGATATTGTTCCATGTCTTCTCCTGAATAGTGTCACATGATAAATAGCTCTATGTTTGACTGGTTAGTGTCCTGGCCAAGGCTATTTCTTGTGACCTGGTCTAGGCAGTGGGCAGACTATTGTACGGCCACACTTCTTACACCTGCCATCCAGAGCTTAAGTGATAACTTACTGGGCCCTGTGTCTTTCATAAGGCATATTAGAAGAAATATTTTAATTAAAGACAACAATAACAATGGCAATGATATAAGTATAAAAAGTTCTTTCGGCCCAACTTGAAGCTTTTACAACACGACTTCTAAGCAGGCGCTGGGCCAAAGCAAGTCACATAATGAAACAGACCATATTTCTCCAGGTGTGTTTAAAAAGTTTACTTATATTTGTGTCTGCATGTGTGTGTGTGTGCTCCAATTTTCCTGTCTGTACATCATCTTAATGTAATACTCGTGGAAGCCAGAAGTGGTCATTGGATCCTCTGGAACTGGAGTAATAGACAGATATGAGCCACCTGTTACGGGTGCTCTGAGCCAAACGCAGGTCCTCTGCAAGAGCAGCAAGTACTTTTAAGCACAGAGCCATCTCTCCAGCCCCAGAATCTATCTTTTCATAGAAGGAGTGACACTAAACTGCTCCCTTCTCACAATTACAACTGGAAACTAGGAAGATTTTCTTCTCTATAAATAATGAGTTACTGAATGGAAAACCTATATTGTGTTTAAATATATTTAAATATATTCTTATATTTCTTATATTTCATAATAATTTAGGAGATATAACCATAAAGGAAAGACCAAGACTGTACTCAATGGATAGGGATACTTGCTGCCCTGCCAGACAACTTGTTCAATCCCTGGGACATAGATGGCTGAAGGAGAGAACACTCTGGACAGGTGTCTTCTGACCTCCATATGCATGCTTTAGCACACACACACACACACACACACACACACACACACACACACACACAAATGCACACACACGCACACACAATCATATTCACCCACAGGCACACACACAAATACACACTAACATACATGCATATACACTAGCAATGCACACACACATGAAAACACAGAGGTACAAACATACATACACATACATATACACATATACACACAGGTTCATATGCACGGCAAATATAAATATTTTTAAAAGAAAAGGCCAAGATATTTTCCTATAAAACTGTGGTGATTCAATTTTATGAAAACATCTCTTACTTTTAAAAGACTGGAACTTTTGATGGCCCTTAAGTTGAATATATTCTGAGATCACTTATGACTTAGCCTGGCAACAACTTGCTGTGTACTTAGCCTGACTGTTTAATCTCCCTTTAATACAAGAATGTAAAGAGTGATTTTACATGTCTTGAATTTTCCATGTAATCAGCATATAGTGTTAATATTAAGCAATGTACTTGCTTTTCCATACCAAGGACTCAGACAGCAATGCGCACGAGTGTGTGTGTGTATGTGTGTGTGTGTGCACGTGCACTATGCTATGGTATTCGTTTTTTGAAAACAGCAAACAGATCAGAAGTGACCGTATATAACAAAGATCTGCCGTAAGTGTTGGAAACAACATTTGGATATTACTTGATAACAGGGTTTGCAGCCCTGAGAGTTTAGGGTTGGTTGAGGTCAGCTGGATTACATAAGTGGTAAAACCCTGTTAAAGATTTCCATACAGTATCCCTCATTCTTTCCTCATGTGATGATTTCTCTGTTGCTCAATAAATATAGAGCAAAGAAAACCCCAACCCTTGTTGGGGACACACATATGGAAAACACAGACAGTACACAGGCAGTAGGGAGGACAGATACCCAGTTCTAACAGGTTTTAGGCAAAGAAGAGACCACGGAGCAGATGGACGGAAAGCTCAGGGAGAGATGCGGTGAGTTCAAGCTTCAGCCTGCTCTTGGCCAAGTTTACCCACAGGAAAGCTCCGAGCTCTCTTTCCTTAAAGTGACACTGACTTATTTTGGTGCCTCTGAGGCTATCTTCCATGCATCTAAGTAATGCCACTGAACAATTGAAATGGGATCCCAAACCTCCAAAGTTTTAAGTGAACGAGTGAATGTCATGTTTAAGCTACACTTAAAGTGATATGATAACAAATAATAGCCTGTAGGGATGTCTGTGAGGGCATTTTTGAGATTGCTAATTGATGAAGGAGGCCTAGCTCTCCGTAGGCCGGGCCACCCCTGGATTTTTATGGTAGCTTTTTTCCCTCTTGGGAATATTTATATGCTCAGTCTCTTTGAAACTATTTTTGCAGTTACGTAAAATTTCACCATGATGTATTTGTCTTTAATAGTTTTTTATTGTCTATTTTTCAGGCTGTAAATTAATGATGTGTTTCACCCTACCCTTTCTCCCTCTAAGTTCTCTTATATACTCCTCCGTACTCTCTTTCAAATTTATGGTGTCTCTTCTCACTGTCATTGCACACATGCATACACACATATTTGTATAGATATATGTATATACATATGATATGTATACACAGACATATATGTATGTGTATGTACATATGCACTGTTGAGTCCATAAAATATTACCTGTATGTATGTTTTCAGACCTGGTCATTTGGCACTGTGCAATAAGTTGGTTCAGAATTAACTTTGAGCTCCTTTCCCTCCCCTAAGATACACAATTATTTGATTTCTTTTGTACGACTTTAGAACTAAACATTTTTTTTTGGAGGATATTTTATAACTGGTGACCTTTGTGCTTTAATATTGTCAGAGATTGAGAAAAAGATTCTCTAGTACCAGGTGCAGCTTTCCCCAAGGCTCATGAAACAAATTTTCATTAAAGGAGAAATGTTACTTATGCTTTTGTGTGCTGCTGTGGAACGCTGAATGGAGTAGTTAAAGGTTATGCAACATCACAGTGTTTCCCCATTTCCCAGCTTCTTTTATTGCTAGATATTTCAGCTTGTTGGTTATCTCGGAGGAGATTGTCTGCCTTTTCATAGGTTTCTTTCTTTTTTTCCCTTTTTTACAAAAAAATTATATATTTTCTTTATTTACATTTCAAATGTTATCCCCTTTCCTGGTTTCTCCTCCAAAAACACTCTATCCCATTCCCCCTCCCCCTGCTCACCAACCCACCCACTCCCACCTCCCTGTCCTGGCATTCCCCTATGCCAGTGAAGGGGGGATTGGCAGAAGTGATTTTGGCAGCCATGCGAGCTTGAGGGCTCCATAACTGTGAGGATCTTTCTCAAACTCTGGACAAATGTGTTAACTTTTTGTTTTTTAATTTTTTACTCATTTCTTATCTCCAAGCCGTTGTCAAGGTAGTATCTATAGTATCTATAATTCTATCTGTGCAGATTCCCAAGTACTTCTTTGAAAGGAACTTTGGGGTTTAATTTTATAGAAAAATTATACCTTTTCCAACTTGAATCACATAAGCTATACATTCCCATAAGTATGCAACATTTAGAATTTCTTCCAGTCAGTGACAGCTGTCATGGTTTATGATAATCCTTGATAAGATGGACTGGGGATACAGATGAAGGAAAGAATAGTAAGTGCAACAAATTAAGACCAAATGCACAGAAGCAGAGAATAGCCTGTTCTATCCAGGGGCAGACAGGCAGGTGGACTGGGCAAGACTTGGGAGAGGTGATGTACAGGCAGAGGTCAGGCTGAGAGATGATTTATGCCACCAATTAATTTGAATTATTTGTTAAGTGGCATGGAGAAATGAAACACTCAGCATCTATGGCCATATTATTATGGCATGTATGTTGTCATTGGAGATTGATAGTATCCATAACTACTTGAAAACCTGGCCTTCCTTTCCAGAAGCCTTGACACTTTTGAAAACACTATGTGTATCATTGTTAGGTTTTTGACTTGCATCCACATCAGTTAACTTTGAGGTGTTTCATCTCAGGCTGAAGCATATTTTCCCCAATTCTTTTTTTTTTTTAATATTTTCTTTATTTACATTTCAAATATTATTCCCTTTTTTGGTTTCCCCTTTGAAAACCCTCTAACCCATCCCCCCTACCCCCTGCTCACCAACTCACCCACTCCTGCTTCCCTGTCCTGGCATTCCCCTACACTGGGGCATTGAGCCTTTTCAGGAGCAAGGGCCTCTCCTCCCTTTGATGTCCAACACGGCCATCCTCTGCTGCATATGCAGCTGGAGGCATGGGTCCCTCCATGTGTACTCTTTGGTTGGTGGTTTAGTCCCTGGGAGCCCTGGGGGGTCTGGTTGGTCCATATTGTTGTTCCTCCTATGGGACTGCAAACCCCTTCAGCTCCTTTGGTCCTTTCTCTAGCTCCTCCATTGGGGACCTTGTGCTTAGTCCAAAGGTTGCTGAAAGCATCCACCTCTCTTTATCAGACACTGTCAGAGGTTCTCTCAGGAGACAGCTATACCAGGCTCCTGTCAACAAGCATTTGGCATCCTCAATAGTGTCTGGGTTTGGTGACTGTATATGGGATGGATCTCCTATGTTCTTGAGTCACTTCTGTTGTTGTGACGAATGCCCGGATAAAAGTGACTTAGGGGAGGAAGGGTCTACTTTAGTTCTCAGTTCCAAGTTACAGTTAAGCAGGGAGGGAAAACAGAAGGAACCTAAATCAGATAGTCATTCTCTCATCCAGAGAGAGACAAACACACATGCACTCTTTTGCTTGCTTACTTGCTTGCTTGCTTGTGCTTAGCTTCCAGGTAATTTAAAGAACCCCAGTGATGAAGATAGCTTAGTAGAGCCATCAGGAACCACCTGTCCTTTCAGTCCTACTGCTGTGAGATTGAAATTCTGACCCTGCTTGACTACATCTCATTCTTGGCTATCCTTTGATTTTGCATTTTCATTTTGTTATTTTTGTAGTCTCTTCTATATTATGTTTTATTATGGTTCCATTATTTGCTGCCGATTGCCTCCATCTGGTAGATAAAATAACATTTGAAAAGGTAGATGAGGATTTTCTTAATGTTTCTAGTAGTAATTAGTACAAAAAATTTTCCAATTAGTAGTGTTTGGGTATAAGTTAATTAACTATGAACATGAATAAATCATAATTCTATATAATATTTTTATAGTTTTAAATTTTGAAAGACAAAATACATAATAAACCCTGTGGCACTACAGTTGAATTTTCAATGAATAAAAATGAAAAAGAAATTAATTTTTGCTCTTTTAAAAAGTGCTTTTGAGACAAGATCTCATGGTACATCCTGGACTGGTCCTGAACTCAGGATCTTCTTGTATTGGTATACGGGATGTGATATCAACAGCAGTATGCTGCCATGTAGAGTTTAAAATGAATTCTGTTTTTAGGAAAGCAATATAGACTAGCGTTTCTTAAACCTTAAGATGTAATTGTGTATTCTGTCCTGATTTCGGTAGGTACTAAGAAGGATGGATTTCTGACAATGGTTGGTGGCTATCCTAAGCAGCAGGGCCAGCTCTGGGTATCATAATGAACATAAAGAGTTTGTATGGACTTCTATTGTTTTAACTGCAATATTTTTAATATGTTTTTAAGTCAAATGTGTTAAAATAAAAACACTAATAGCATCATCATAGTCTATTAACTTACATTTATCATGTGGATGCTTATTAGTATAACTTTACTGTTTGCATATGAGCACTTGAAAAACTGCATTTTTTCTAACAGAAATCTTCCTTCAAGTGCTTGAATTTCTTGTTTATTTTTTTCCCTAAAAACCATGTTTATATCGGACATTTTGCCACTGTGACAATTACCTCAGAGAATCTGTTTAAAGGAAGAAAGATAGATTTGGGACTCATGGCTTTGGAGGTTCCTGTTAGCTAGTTCCGTTGCTTTTAAGCTTCTATCAGGGCACAGGTATGGTAAGTAGCTAAGTGCAGCATTGCTCTCCTCAATGGAGCGAGACAGAAGGTAGACATAGAGCAAGGAGGCTAGGACAAGGTACAGCTTTCCAGAGCACGTTGTCATTGATTTACTTTCTTCAGTGGGGTCCCATATCCTTATGTTTCCGTTACTGTCCTGTACTGCTTTAAAACTATAAATCCATCAGCAAAGAATCCCTTTATTGACTTTACAGCCTTTATGATCCATTACCTTTCAGTGGAGCCCATCCATTAATGTATATGAACCTTTTGAAAGATATTTAATATTTAAATCCCAGCAGTGTTGAATATCTACTTTATATTTAGAAGGCTAAGTAGTAATATTGGCCTAATATTTTCTATCATCAAACTAGTTGCAGGATTAGGACATTATCTAGACACTAGATTTAAAGAATATAGTTACAAAAATGGCTCCAAAGAGAATGACATGATTGTCATAGTTAATTAAAGATGTATCTGCACACACATTCATAATCACAGGAAACATCTTCAAGGCCATCTATAATGTTAATTCTAAATGCTAGGTCTGCATATTTTTCATTTTATCAAGTTTCTGTTTTACCCTCTTAGTATAGTAAATGTGTTTATATAAGTTATAATAGTTAAAATGAAACTTTGAATTTATTTTATATTTTAAGTTTATGACTTTCACAAAAGCACTTTATTAACATTTTTAATTTTGTAATATACATTTGCTGAAGTAAAGTAAGTCTCAAAATGTACAGATGTACCCTTACTCTACTTTCTATGACAGCATGGATTTCTTTCTTTCTGCTGTTTCCTAATATTTCCAGAGTCCTGCTTTGGTCCAGGAAATTAGAGCAATTCATTACATGCCTCAGGAACTGAGTGGCAGGCAAACCATTCCAGAGCGAGGTTGTAAATAGGGTCTCAGATTTGGGCACACAGCATTTGTCACTTGTGGAAACAGACCGGGGTGCATACCTTCATGTGTTTATGTGGACACATGGCAATAGACAAGCAGAGTCCCTGTCATTATACATCGTGTTCCAGCAAAGCCTCTTGAGCTCATCACACCATTGGCCAAGAATATAGATGAAGCACTGTGCGTGGTGGAGGAATGTAAAATCTAACCGAAAAAGTCCTGAGTTAGTTAAAAAGACCAGTAGTTTATTTCACTAGCACTGTTATAAATTAAAAGCAAATTATGTCTTTCTGTTTGCAGTCTGAAGTTAATATATGTTATGTTTTCAAACTAATTCCAAATTTAGAACCAATGGTCATATACCACTGGGCCCTTTCGTGTTGCACCAGATCCTGTGCTATTATTCTTGAGTATATTTTGGTTATGGAAACTGGACATACTAGTTAAAAATAGCATGTCTCAATCTGTTTCTTAGCTCCATACTGTACAGAAAATATAATAGCTGTCTTTAGCCAGCCATTAATTTAAATTAATGCACATTATGTTTCTTTCTCCCAGTGGGCACATAAGATCAAGTGAATGAGATGTAGAAAATGGTGGCAGTAAAGATAGTGTTCTTCACCAAATGTTGCTATGATGTGTTTAGACACAGGTGCTTTCCTCTTAGTAAATTCTTGTGTTAAACATAATCATTAGCTATCTACTGCATAAGCAGTCATAACCGTAGATATCTTATCCCAGAAGTCAAAATTTCTGGACTTGATAAGGTGGGACTAGGATGGGATGACTGAAGGGAAAAGAATGAGCAAGACAATTTTGAGAACCTACAAGGTCCCTGAAGATGATCAGACCCATATGAAATATAGTTTCCTTAGAAATAACCAGTTATGTCATGTATTGATGGGACCTCAGCACATGTGTTTCTAAGATAACTGCACTGGTCTGTGTGGCCAGCTCTTCATTCTCAAGTCTGCTCCATTGAATTCCATGTTGCAAACTCTTACTTCACTCTTTCTGTTGTTTCAGTGTCTGCTAACACATCGTCTTTCAGAAGACAGGTTAATTCATTCTGGCCAAGGTAATGTCACTATTAAATACTATTGTAATTTAAAAAACCTAGGTGATTAAAGCCAATTATTACAAGTCCATTATTGCAAAAACAATTGTGTCATATAAAACAAAACTATATTCTTGATCATTTTAATAGATAGTAACACCATTTAAGGTAATTATAACATCTGGGGTTTTAAGGAAACTTAATGGAGATGCTCATTTTAATTTTACGTAGCTAATCTAGAATATAGTAAAGACTTTGCCTAACATACATAAATACAGGGAGTAATAGCTGATGCCATACACATAACAAATCAAATGACATGTAAGGGAGCTTCTAGAGTGCGGAAATATAACCATCATTTGTGGAAAGGGAATGGCTATATCTATATCACTATGTGTAGACTATAGTTTTGAAATGATTCATAGTATGGTATGGAGCTTATAGTTTTGAATTTACAAAACTTTAAAATTTCCAACAAACACTTTCAGCATGTTTGACTTATAACAACATCAGGATATTCAGGCTAAACTGAGAATAGCTATGAGTATATGCATGCACATGCATGTGTGCATCTGTGTATTTAACAGTGAAAAATCAATCAAATGCATTGCATTATTTTAAATGAAAAGGTAAAGTTCAGATAGGCTATTTTTCTGTAACCATATGGTAACTGAAGGTGAAGTTTTATCCAGACCCTTCAGTGATTATTACAAGCAGAGGTAATAATGGCATTGCATGACCATGTTTAAAGTTTAACATAGACATGAATATGTTATCAGTAGAGTTGTCTCCCATTAAAAGGGATATGTTGAATTCCTAATTACAGGTACTTCACAAAATGATTATGTTTTGAGATAGCAAGTGTATTTGCAGGATGAAATTACTAGGTTGTTTCCCAATCTTACACGGCTATTTTCTTTATGAAGACAAAGACACAAACACAAAGAGAGGGTGTACAGTATGCAAAAATAAGAAAGAGCAGAAGGCTCCATCTACAAGGTGGAAAACCCGATGATTATTTTAAAACCTGTCAATCCAAGGACACAGTGAAAAATTAGACTCCCATCATGGTCCTCAGAAAGACCTGATGCTGCACCTAGCACTAGTAACTCACTAGTAAAACCAAGTGGTTGTACTTTATCATGGTAGCTTGACAAAAAAACATGCAGCATTATCCACACATTTGAGAGAAACTAATTTTATTTTATTACTTTTTATTTTCTTTTGCAGTAAGATTTCAACTCTCTCTTTTTTGGCATGGGATGTAAAAGATTTTAATGCAAGTTAAAGTAGGAATCCCTTTCCAGTTTTCTACTCTTCCCCTACTACTTTGATGCCTTTAAAATTATTTTTGATAAACCAATGAGTACTATTAGGTTGTTTGCAGGAGCATGGGGGAAGAATGGCTAGACCATGGACTCCTTACCAATGGTCATACCATTAGAGAAAATATCTCTTCATCAGACATTAACTGTCTATAAATCCTCAGGGAAGGGTGGAGCAAGACTTGAGTAGGCCCATCTGACATTTCACAGATCTTCAGCTATTCATACATACTGTGAGTTTAAAATAGCAATGGCTACGTTATGCTTGGAAGTCAGAACTTCACAACACTTCAATCCTGCCTCTGGCTCTTAGATTCTCTCTGCTTCTTATATTATGTTACTTGAGCTATGAGGCAGGGGTGCTGATATGGATATCCATTTAAGACAGAATATTTAACCCTTGTCACTTATGATATTTAATCTTGATTATCAACCTGATTGGATTGAAATCAACCAAACATACACTTTTTGATGGATCTGAAAGGGCATGTCCAGATAATTTTTTTATTTTTATTTTATTTTATTTGTATGTGTGATGTGTGCTACATGCATACTTGGTGCTTACAGAGTCTAGAAGAGAATACTGGATTCTTTGGAACTGGAGTTACATATGGTTGTAAACTGTCATGCGAGTGCTGTTTGTCATATCAGGTTTTCTGGAAAAGTACCAAACGCTCATAACTGCTTAGCCATCTCTTCATCCCTCAGCAAGTATTAATTTAAAGGAAAGGATGCTCCCCCAGAGTGGGAGTATCTCTCAGTGGTAGTCAGATATCAAGATGTCTGAGAAAGAAGCATTGCTTTATTGATTGCCTTTACCCTCTGCTGCTAATATTCCTGCCTCTGTGGATATTGTCATTTTCATTGACATCAAATGTCAGATTCCTTGGGTTCTAAGAGGGTGATGAACAGCAACTTTTCAAGAACATTTTCCAGGAACTCAGTACCTGACTGGGAGTTCTGAGTCATCTGGGTTCAAGGATGTGGTACCTACTGGGTTCTCAGCCCCTCCACCATGTGGATAGCCTTTTGTGGATAACCTACCTACTGTTGTTAAGTCATCACAATAATCCTCACCCCCTGTATAATATATATTCATTCTATTGGTCCTGTTTCTCTAAAGAACCCCTGTTAACACACTGTTCACCTTCAAAAAAATCAATTCAGTGCTCTTTAAACTTTCATGCGAATCTCCTCATTCCACATAACATGAATACAGCCATTTATGTTGGCTGATTCCACCGACAAGTTTAATAATTTGAGCCAATACAAACAATTTAGTATCTTGTTGAAAGTTACTTTAAAAGAAGAGTTAGTTACTTACATATGCGTATTTACATGTATTTAAAAATAATGTTCTTTCCCTCAAGACACTCTGGTATAACAAAAATCTTTAACAGAAATGCACATATATCAATATATTGTGTGAGTTGAGTGAAAAAAAACGGGTCACGCATAAATGGCTGTGAAGAACCTTGAACTAATCGAGCACAGAAGTCATTCGCTGTCACCTTTCGTTAGCACATTTAATTAAGCATGTAGTTGTATTTGGTGGTGCTCATATTTATGAGAATAGGCGATATGGTTGCTTAGATACAGCTAATTTGGAATTGTTATTCTAAACTTTCACTGGGAGTGATATTGATGTCTATGAATGTAATCATAGCAGATTCTCCAGAATCTGAGAATATGAACTTAGGCTGGCCTAAGCTTATAATGCAGCTGCTGCTGGTTTTCCTCACTGGATTTATCGGTTGTGAAATGGAAAAATTTTGAAACTTCACATTTAGCTGGGCTGAATTTGTTTTAAGTGATGGCTACTAATTTTAGAAACATCTTTGGTTTTTTTTTTTTTTTTGTGTGTGTGTGAGATAAATCAGCTTTATTGAACAAAATAGAAGAAATTGTTCCCATTGTGTATATCATAGAAATGAAAGTAATTTCAATGTTCACTGGGAGCACAGAAAGTTTATTTATAAAACTAAACAAATTAATTTAAGAGCAATGCTTTTGTTTGTCAGCATTTCCAGGACTCTCTCATATGACTTGAATCATTTTGGCCAATTTCAACTCTAACTCTCCTCCTGAATTTGGTAGTTGCAATTGTCACATAGCTCCCGTCAAAACCTGCTTTAAAATTAAGAGCTAATGATGACTTTTTCCTACTGAAGCAAAACACTGAGAATGAAATGGTAAGCATAAACTTCTCGAATATTAAACTATGTCCAAAGGTCTTTGGAAAGCTACAACACAGTGTATGAACTTGAACTCAAGGAAAAGTATTAAAAAAAACCCAGACACTTCAGAAAGAATAATCTTGCTAGACAGAAAAACACACAGACACACACAGATACACAAACACAAACACAAATATATCTTCAATAAATCCAGTATCTATTTGACTTCCTAAAACAGTCTGTGGTCTCTGGATTGAGTATCAACATTGCCAGACACTTTGCAGCCACTGGAAGAGGTTCTCCAGTGCACTCCAAAATCTGAACCAGAGAGGCCTTAGAGATCAGTGGATCTCAAACTCCAGGAAGAATAAACCAGGAGTTTCTAGCTGACTAACTAAGCACTATGTGGCAAGGATTGGGGTGGGAGGGATTTCCTCCAATTTCCCAACAGTGGGTAGGAGTGCTCTTAGTTCCAAACATGGCTTTCTTCTGCACCAGAAATTTTTAGGTGTTTATTTGTTTAGTCCTTTAAAGTATCTCCTTTGTAACCACATCTGATGGATGAAGGCTGAACATGATAGCTGGAAACTTGATCTATGGATGCCAGACTACCTCAGATTCACCAAATGTCCCTGATCCTGAGGCACATGCTAAAAGTCAAGATGGTATTTATTGTAGCTGGTTCTGTGGAGAAAGAGAGGCATATAGTATTTTCCGAAGGATGGGGCTTCTCAGTGCCTGGTTGCATAAAAGTAGGGCAGTGGCTTCCTATTGTGTTCTTCCCTTGTACTTAATCATTAACACCAAGATTTGCAATATTCATGAGAAAGAGATGGCTAAATATATTTAAGTATAGTTAAGAAAATCCTTAACCCCAAACACCTGTAAAATAAACATGATGGTTTGAACTTACCCCATTGAATGGACATTGATATTTTGTGATAAGCATGGAAGAGCAGAGCCCAGGCCAGAGTCCATGAAGAGTTCTACATTTCTTTTCCTCCCAAGGATAAGTTCTTTACTAGTTGAATTTTGATCTCTATCATTAGCAGTAAGAAACAATTACCAACAAGTACATCTTTCCCATTCTTTATTTTCTCAGCTTTCTATTTGTATCTTTTTTTGTTTTTGTTTTTTTTTTTCATAGAAGAGACAATGCTTTTTTTGCTAAGTATATAGGAATTTTTGCAGTGGTTTCCTCCTCTAAATATTTTCAGCATTTCAGATATATAATAATGACAGACTCTAGTGGTCAAATATATGTCTTTATATACTCTTTAGGTTTGTAGTTATGAGTTCTTCCCCATGGACAGGTTGTATAGGTTTTTACCCAACTTGTTAGTCAGGAGAGTGTCAGGATTTTTATTAGTCTATTTCAGTGAATTTCAAACTTCCTAATGCTGAAAGCCTTTAATATATATAATTTCTCATGTGGTGATGGCAGCTATAAAATTATTATTGTTGCTACTTCATAACTATAATTTTTCTGTATCATAATGTAAATTTTTTTTTGAGATACAAGTTTGGCAAAGGGGTCCTGACCCACATGTGGAGAATTGCTGGTCTAGATTGACACTGCAGTAACAAGTTGACCTCAGCATCTTAATAAATTAGCCCTGGAAGAGTTTGTGTTGTTTGCAGAAAAGGTCTTCTGTGGGTCAGGCAGTTGTTCTGCTGTGAACCATCTGGAACACGAGCCTTCCAGATCATTGCAAGGAGTGAGAGAGAAAGAGAAGAAATCCAGTAACTCTTACTTACCAAGAAAGAACATACCCCATCTTCTGTGAGCATTTATTGATCCAGAGAAGGTCATGTGACCCTACTTTCCTGGATTGGAGATTCTGCAATATAGTAAGCCACAGGTGTGTTTGATATGTATGAATGCAATGTGTGATCCAAATGCAATGTGTGATCCTTTTTTTTTTTTTTTTACATATCCTCTGGTTCTTTAATCAATGAACAGTATATGTGATCAACAGTAGGGGTCTGTTTTGTTTGAACAGGGCCAGTAAATACTTAATCTAGACATGCTTATAAGATTGTCTTTCTTTTGCTGTTTGAGTTAAAGAATTAATTGCTCCCCCAAAAGACCTAACTCTCTAGGGTTGCATGATCAACACAGACAACTGCCTACTTAATTGCTAACATTATTTTCTCTATCTTGGGAAACTTCTTCAGTTTAATACTCTCATTATCACCCACCATAATTTTAAGTCACAATAATCCATCTATCACAGAGAGGTTTCATTTGAAATTTTTCTATAAGTCAGATTTTCTGCACACCTTCTCTCTCTTTCTGTTACTATGGAAAGAGGATAAACATTAGCACCATTTAACACCACCCCTTATTTATACGTGTGTGAGAGAGCTTACCTCTGCAGGGTTTAGCAGCCATCTACCTCCCATTGGTGACACTCTCTATGATTATGTCAAGTGTAAATCGCCTGCTTTTAGACAAGTGAGAACTAGCCACATCTCCATCAGCTGTCTTAGTGAATTATAGCTTGGTGTATATATAAAGGAAATTTGGCAGGGGGCCCTTGGTTTGCTCTGTTTACAGTCTGATGCCACAGACCCCAATAAATTTTGGTAAGCTGTGTAAAGTATAGCTGGAAAAAATTCATGGGCACACACCTAGGAAATCCAGTCCATTTGCTTTTTTTGTTTTTTGTTTTTTTTGTTTTTTGTTTTCTATATTCTTTGTTTACATTCCGAATGCTTTCCCCTTTCCCGGATTGCCCATCCCCATCAGTCTCATAAGCCCTCTTCCCTCTGCCCATTTCCCAGTCACCCCCTCTCATTTCCCTGTCCTGGTACTCCCCTACAATGCTGGATCAACTCTTTTCAGAACCAGGGCTGTATCTTTTCCTCTTCTTGGGAATCATTTGATATGCTAATTGTGTCTTGAGAATTCAGAGTTTCTGGGCTAATTAATAACCACTTATCAGTGATTGCATTCCATGTGTATACTTTTGTGATTGAGTTACCTAACTTAGGATGATATTTTCCAGTTGCAACTATTTGTCTAAGAATTTCATGTATTCATTGCTTTTAATTGCTGAGTAGCATTCCATTGTGTAAATATACCACATTTTCTGTATCCATTCCTCCATTGAGGGACATCTAGGTTCTTTCTAGCTTCTGGCTATTATAAATAAGGCTGCTATGAACATAGTGGAGCATGTGCTCTTTTTGCATGCCGGGAAATCCTCTGGGTATATGCCCAGTAGGTATAGCAGGGTCCTCCAGAAGTCTCATGTCCAATTTTCTGAGGAATCACCAGACTGATTTCCAAAGTGGTGTTTTGTAATAGAGAAGAAATCTTTAGGGTAGCTGACGTAACTTTCTGCACATGTGTACTTTCTTGTGTATTATCTCTGTATTGGATTACACTAAGCTATTCATATCATTTCAATGGTCCAAAGCCTCTACTTCTGGATATACCTATTTCAATTAAGACTACCTTTAGTTTGTGATTATAAATTCTGTAAATTGATGTCTTCCAATGTGATATTTACACACACACACACACACACACACACACACACACACACACACACACACATTCCATCAACCTTTATAGCTTGGTAGGTCCCTTATATCTGCCCATCCTCCCTAGGTGCATTCCCTGTCTTTGGTCGTAATGCTTCCTCTATGTACAAGTTTTCTTCTTCTGCCTACTTCCTGTCTGCCTTACTTTTCACTTTGCTCCTTACATCCCTTCATCTCTATTTTCTTCCCCTTTCCTTTCTTCCTTAGACAAGAATGTTACAAATTTTTTGAATATGGCTTATTTCCCTTAATATAACAGTATTTAGTACCATTGATTTTCCTGACTTATGATTTAATGATACCCATACAATATTCGTTTGTTAATAGACTGTCTTCATAACTTAGCTGTTGTGGACATAATAAACATGGATATGTAGGTATATCTCTGTATGGTGACTTCATTTTCTCTAGACACATACCCAGGAATGGTATTCCTATTTTATCTGTTTTATGTCTATTTTAAACTTAATACTGTTCTTGATACTGCATGTACTGGTTGAAATTTCCAACATGTTTAAGTGACTTTTTCTTTTTCATACCATTGCCAACATCTATTAATATGCGTATTTGGTAATATTCAGTTGAGATGAGAGGGAATCTCATTCACATATTTATTTGCCTTTCCCCTGGGGCATGGTGGAATGTAGGTTAAAATAAGTGAATTATCTAAGTTGTGATCTAGTCAGAGAGGAGCCTAGCTATAGGACCAAGGTATTTGTAAATATATTTTGATTCTGAATTTCATTTTTAAGAGCATGGAGTTAGGAAGAATTGAACTCCAACTGTACATATTGTTTACTTGTTTTTGTTAGGAATTTATGGATGATTTATATACTTCGGCTATCAATCCTCTGTCAGAGGAATCATTGGCAAAGAGTTTTGCCCATTGCTCTATCCTAAGGAATTTCTTATAATAATATTGTAGTCTTTCCTATTTTTCTGTGATAGTTTTATAGTTCAGGCTTTACATTAATATTTTTGATCCGTTTTGACTTGATTTATTTTTCACATGGAGAAATAAGAATGAAGTTTTAGTGTTAACCTTGTGAACATCCACTTTCTTTATTACAGTTTGTTGAAGAGGTGGTTCTTTCTTCAGTATATGTCTTTGGGTATTTATATATATTCTTGGCTAGAGATGTGGTATTTTATTTCTGAACAGAGATGTTCAGTTGATCTATGTGTCTGTTGTCATGCCAACAGCGTGCTGTATATTAACACATGCAGCAACAGAAGAAGGCTACTGGACAGGAATTGGAACTTTTTAATAAACCCATTCCCAAATTCATAAGTGTTGGGAGGAAGCCAATGAGATAGCTTATTTTTACTCTTGCTTTCAAATTTGTCCCTTGTCTTTGCCTTTGCCAAACTCAAACAAAAGATCTAAAAGAAGGACTCTCTCTGGCACCAACCAGAGTTCAGCCTTCTGGGCACATGGTTATGCCAACAGAGATGCTGTGTCTTTTGAGATAAATATCTAGCGTGTATATTAAGCTCCTAATATTAGTTCTCAAAAGAGTTATGACTGGTGGAGAGAACAGGGAACAATTTACTTCTTATTTTCATATTTTTTTTTTGCTTTTATATAATTAAAGAAAGGAAACACCAGGGGAAGGGAAGTGGCATGTAGTGAAGTATTGTGGGGCACAGAACAGGAAGCCATGCTAGTTGACTAAGAATATCATATGGTCTTTGCTACCCTCACCCAAATGATTTAAACAATGTTCAGTTATGGTTTTTTTTTTGGAGTTTTTCGGTTCATGTATATATATGTGTGTGTGTGTGTGTGTGTGTGTGTGTGTGTGTGTGTGTGTGTGTGTGTATGTATATATGGGAATTATGACTTTAACTCTTACGAATTATCACCAAGAGTCCAACATTGGTAGTTTCCTATTTTCTGGTACATTCAGATCCTAATTTACCATACCAGGAGATAAGCTTGGGAAGAAATAGTAAGATGGATTATTATTGTTAGGAAATATTAAGCTCTCTGACAGCACAAAGCCAAGTCATATGAATTTGAGCATAGACATTTTTTCAGTCTTGTTTTTCAGATGTTTATTTTACATTGGGGTGGTTTTCAGTTGGAAACTTTATAGCAGGTAGTTGTTATCATTAAAATCCTCTATTGATTGCTTGATATTTTGTTAAGCTCTGTTGGTATTATTTTCTAATTTACTAAAATTATATCATGAATCATTGTGTTGACCTATAATCAATTAATTTATTCCTTTTTTATAAGACCCCCCAACATGACATTTGTAACTTGTAATTGATGGAAACAAGTCAATAGAATTTTTTGAGAGAGTGACATTTATCTTATACTCTGGACAATATAAAGTAAACATTTAATATTTCTCATGATCATTTTTATGTTTTCTGTTTGTATGATAATTTTTCATTGTCTAGGAAATCTGAGCAATAGAAATATCACCATTAAATAGTGAGAGGTTGTCAACAGCCACACCTCATATGATGAAACTGATTATTATCTGAGGCATAGCATTAAGATAGTATTTATTTGGTCAGTAGCATCTGGACCCTACTTTCCAGGCTTTGCACTCCTGTTTAGCTTAATCTTTACCCAATCTTGGGTTTAGCAGCATCACATTAATATGACTAGGACTCTTTAGATTACTGAAATAGGCAGTCATTATGCAATGTTTTAAATGAGCTAAAGTTTTAATTTTTTTATTTTCTAAATTCTTTGTTTACATTCCAAATGTTTTCCCCTTTCTTGGTTCCCCCCTCCCCATATGTCCCATAAGACCTCTTCCCTCCACCCATTCTCCAATTGCCTCCCTCCTTTTTCTCTATCCTGGTACTCCCCTACAATGCTGGATCAAGCCTTTGCAGGATCAGGGCCCTCTCCTTACTTCTTTGGGAGTCATTTGATATGCTAACCGTGTCTTGGGTATTCAGAGCTTCTGAGCTAATTAATAGCCACTTATCAGTGATCACATTCCGTGTGTATTCTTTTGTGATTGGGTTACCTCACTTAGGATGATATTTTCCAGTTCCAACCATTTGCCTATAAATTTCATGAATTCATTGTTTTTAATTGCTGAGTAGTATTCCATTGTGTAGATATACCACATTTTCTGTATCCATTCCTCCATTGAGGGACATCTGGGTTCTTTCCAGCTTCTGGCTATTATAAATAAGGCTGCTATGCACATAGTGGAACATGTGTCCTTATTGCATGCTGGGGAATCCTCTGGGTATATGCCCAGGAGAGGTATAGCAGGGTCCTCTGGAAGTGTCATGTCCAGTTTTCTGAGGAATTGCCAGACTGATTTCCTTAGTGGTTGTACCATCTTGCAATCCCACCAGCAGTGGAGGAGTGTTCTCTTTCTCCACATCCTGGCCAACACCCGCTGTCTCCTGAGATTTTTAACCTTAGCTATTCCGACTGGTGTGAGGTGAAATCTCAGGGTTATTTTGATTTGCATTTCTCTAATGACTAATGATATTGAGCATTTCTTAAGGCATCCAAATTTCTGGGCCATCCAAATTTCTTCAGGTGGAAATTCTTTGTTTAGATCTGTATCCCATTTTTTAATAAGATTATTTGGTTTCCTGGGTTCTAACTTCTTGAGTTCTTTGTATATATTGGATATTAGTCCTCTATCGGATATAGGGTTGGTGAAGATCTTTTCCCAATTTGTAGGTTGCTGTTTTGTCCTTTTGTGTTTCCCTGAGCCCTGTGGGGAAGTCAGCAACTACCATCTTTGCTCCCAGTCAGATGGGACAAGCGACCCCAGGTACTGAGATATCCTGAGTCTAAGACTTCTGGGGACGCCGACCACCAAGCTGCAGGCTGCTGCCTGAACCTAGGACCTTGGCAGAGCAGCGGTTCATCTGTGTGCCAGCCAGATCCCTGTGCCCTGCGGGATCCCTGCTGCCATCTTCGCTCTCTGACAGAGCAGACAGGCAGCACCATATTCGGTCCACAGAGACAACCCAAGTATAACATTGCTTGGGGCAGGACACACCAGGGCTCCAACAGCACCCAAGAGGAGGGCAGCACACCAGCAAACTGTGCCAGGGGAAACCCAGTCATCCAGTGGTGTGGAAATAGCTTTTCTCTACATTTTTAATCTGTGATTAACCCAAACCTCATATATCTACTGTATCTACTCAGTTTTTCTGTTACTTCGATTATTCTCAGTCCTACCTGTGTCTCTTTCTACTTTCCTACTAACAACCTAAGACCTATCAGTCATTTTACTGTGATTAATTACTTCTTCTTTCTTTCCATTCATACTAAATATTAGTGCACATATCACTAACAGGGTTCCTTTTACTCCATAAATAATCAGTCCTTAAGTGTCTGTGTTGTGGTCATATGCAACTCTAATAACAGGGTATTACCTAGCAGATAGTGACTATAGCTACAGTCTATAACCAACTTGTGTATTTGTGTGTTTGTGTGTGTATATGGCAGGTTGAAGATAGAGAATGTTGCATGAAACCCTAGTCTAAAGGATGGAAATCATCAGCACAACTATACCACAACTCAGCCTATTTTGAACACTGGAGATATGTCTGTGGAAACAGGATAAAAAAGCACACTGAATTAAAGCAACAATGACAAAAATTGTGAACAATATAATCACAAACAGCCATCACAAAAACACAATGAACAAAAAAAAGCAAGACAATCTGTCTCTTCTCAAAATGATCAATTCCATAGTAATGCCCCCAATCAAAATACCTTTAAAATTTTAGACACAGGATTAGAAAATGATTATAAATATGATTTAACTCAAGGAGGGTTTTCATGTTTATTTTTCAGGAAGTAACAAAAGCTACCTGAATAAAATACAGTATGAAAATATAACTCAGTAAAAAGATAGGAAGATTGCATAAAATAAAATAACAACAACATGAAGATAGAAATGAAAACTACGATAGCTTAGGGAATGGCTATACCAATAGAATGGGGTGTGTGAAAGACAGAGAATAAGGGCAGAAGGGTAAGTGGAGGGGTTAAAGCACTCAGTCAAGGCCAAATATAAATCTTTAAAATGTATAAATAGGACATGCAAGATCTTGAGACTCCATAAAAAGAAAAAGCCCAGAGATTATAGAGAAGAGACTCATGTAAAATACATGGCAAATGTTTCAAATGAATGCATAGCAGAAGAATTGCCAAATCTAGGGAAGGAGAAGTCCATTCAGATGTGAGAGTCACACAGAATTTCAAACAGACAGGATCAACAAAAAACCTCCTATGCTATATCCACTAAATGTTCAGAATAAAGAAAATGTATTGAAAACTGGATGGGTCAACACACATAACTGGTTAACATTTCTGTCCAAAGTATGAAAGCATGAAAGGCTTGAACAGATGTCTTTCAAACTCTGAAAAGTCACAGTAGCCATCTCAGTTTAACATGTCTAGCAAAACTGTCCATCACCATTGAAAATAAAAACTTTCCACGAAAAAAATCAGGCTAAAAACATCACATGAGTCTTTTCTCTATAATTTCTGGGCTTTTTCTTTTTATGGAGTCTCAAGTTCTTGCATGTCCTATTTATACATTTTAAAGATTAGGTAGACCTGCAGAGTGTACTGAAATATTGAAGTGATAATTTACTCTGAAGAGAAAGAAGACCACATGCATTAAGCTAAAGTCAGTAAAAATAAATCTTATTAAGACACTTATTAAACCAATGAGGACTAAGAAAGTCCCAAACACTATGAAATAAAAATAACTGCAATAAACAACATTTAATAATAAATCTGAACATCAATTGTCTCAAGCTATCAAAAGACTAGCAGACTGAATTAGAAATCAGAAGCCTTTTTTGCTATCTCCAAGCAGCATACCTCATCACCAAAGGTAAATACTATCTTATCGTGAATGGAAGGAAAAGATAGTTTGAGCTAATGGAAACGAGAAATGAGTAGTTCTTGCTATTCAAACAACTGACAAAATAGACTTCAAACCAGTTCTTGTCAAAAGTGATAATGAGGATTACTTCATTTTGATTAAAGGAATAACCCACCAAGAGTAAATTACAAAATATATCTCCACATATGTTTATACACACATACACACACAAACTCATGCAATTTTATAAAGCAAATAATAAAGCCAATAGTCAAATAGTACTAGATTGGAAGTCACACGTTAACCCGCACAGTAATACTTTGTGGCTTCCATACCCATTTTCATCTTTAGATTGATTGCATAAAAAATAAAATGGAACAAAGGAACACTTGAATAAAGGTTACACCATATGTCAAATGGACATAACAGTTATCCACAGAACATTTCACCCAGACACTAAAGAACACACATACTTCTCTACAGACCATTGAAATTTCTCTAAAGTATATTTCATATCAGAGCACTAAGTAAGACTCAAGAAATAGAGGAAAATTGAAACAACATCCTGCAGGGCAGTGGTGGCACATGCCTTTAATCCCAGCACTTGGGAGGCAGAGGCAGGCAGATTTCTGAGTTTGAGACCAGCCTGGTGTACAGAGTGAGTTCCAGGACAGCCAGGGCTACACAGAGAAACCCTGTCTCAAAAAAACTAAAAAAAAACCACCAACAACATCCTATATTATATCTGACCACCATGGGCTAAAGCCAGAACCTAACAATAAGAAAAAATACAAAAAAATCTTCAAACTCACTAACAATACTCTATTGAATGGTGAGTGAATGATTGAAAGAGTCAAGAGAATCAGTGGGAGAGGATGAGCTTAATCCTGTAGAAACTTAATGCCCCACAGGAAGGAGATGGGTGGGGGAGCGTGGGTGGGGGAGCACCCTCTTAGAAGCAAAGTGGAGGGGGAGGGATCAAGAACTTGAGAAGGGAAGAACAGGAACGGCAACATTTGGGATGTAAATAAAATAATTTAATAATAAAAATTCCTATAATTCTATGAAAATGAAAACAGAATATTCCCAAATTCATAGGATATAATAAAAACAATCTTACGATAAACTGAACAAGCATTCAAAAAAGGGGAGGTATCTTTACCAGACATATATCTGACAGATTAGTGATTAGAATATACAAAGAACTCAAAAAGAAAACAACAAAACAAAACAAAAAACAAAAGAACAAGGAAACAAACTCATTGAAAGACGGGTTTCCTCTTGGAGGAAGGATCACAAATGTCTAAAAATAATTTGAAATTTGTTTAGCATCATTAGTGATCAGAGAAATAAAAAAAGTAAAACTAATTTGTGGTTTATTTTACCCCAGTTAGATTGGCAAAGATTACAAAAACAAAAGACAACAAACTGGCAAGAATGTAGGTAACGTCTTACACTCATGTGCTGTTTTTAGGAGAACAAATTGGCATAGGAACTATGGAAATCATCATAAGAATTCTCAAAAAGGGAGAAGCTCTGTATAACTCCTGGACACATATCACAAAGGTTCTGCTTTTTTTTTTTTTTTTTTTTTTTTTTTTACTGCAGAAAGACATGCTCGTCCTTGTTTAGTGATTCTTTGTCCACAATGGCCAGTGCACAGAAATGATCTACAGATCCATCAATTGCTTAATGAAGACTTAAAATGCTGTACTTATACACAGAGTAATGTTATGCAGCTCTAAAGAAAAATAAAATCATTAAATTCTAATATAAATGAATGAAACTAGAAAACATTATATATACACTTAGAATTAAAAATATTTCATATTCTCACTGACACGTGGATCTTAGCATTGGGTATTTAGATTTGTATTTAACTTAGAGTAACAGAGAATTAACAAACCAAACAAAAACCAACAACAACAAAAAACAAACAAAACAACAACAGAAAGAAAAAAAAACAAACAAGAAACCCACAGAAGTGGCCATTGTTGCAAAGGGGGCATGGGGGAAAAGATCTTATGAGATGTTGATAGTAGAACAGAGGTGATATGAACAGGAAAGGGGAAAAATGAAGGTGTTAAGTGGCGACTGGGATAAGAGATGGGAGAGGGGTGGCTAACATCAAGAATGCTTGAAAAATCCAGATGCAGACCTACTACTATTTTATAAATCACATGAACTCTGTCCACCTCAATCTGATTTTATCAATTTAATTTTAGTGTTCTTATAGAGACTAATATTAAAATAGTAAGATTTTAAATATTTTTATTTTATATTAAAATAGGGTTTTTAAACATTAAATCATTTTACTGCTTAAAAGCAAAAGCTTTCATGTCCCTGATTAGTGATAAAACTTTCCCTTATATTCAGAGAAATAATGTAATGATCAGAAGCTGACTGCTGGTGGAAAGCCTAGGAAAGAGCTAGGAAAATCCATATCATGAGTGGCAAATACAGTTTGATGAATGGTTGAAATGTGATCTCTCTCTCTCTTTCTGTGTGTCTTTCTCTGTCTCTGTCTCTTTGTCTCTCTCCCTGTCTCCATGTCTTTGTCTGTGTTTGTGTCTGGCTGTCTCTGTCTCTGTGTCTCTGACTCTCCTTATTGCTCACAAACTCACTTCTCTGCTCCTCTCTCTAGGACAGGGATAGGGAGGCACAGGGACAGATTGCGGCAATAGCCCAGGCTGACCTTGAACTCCTGCATCCTAAGCACTGCTATCACAGGGTGTGCTTTCGATGAGAACATATATGAGTGCACATACAGGCTGAGCAAAAAGGTTTTCCTGGACCAATTAGTTATACCTACATTTGTTACAGGACAGAAGAGCATTGGCATGGAAATGGCATATTAAGTATGTATGCTATGAATTGTTTATGAAGTTAAATTTTTATACCCTAGTCCTACCTTAACAATTTCTGAGTGTGAGATTTTTGTAACTCGATTTTGATAGACAGCATAATTATTTTTAGTATAGAATTTCTATGAAATCAGACTGTTAGCCTGCATGAGTCAAGTCAAAATGAACTTTGCTGTTCATCAAATTACTTAGTGAATCCCAAATCCTCTATTTTATTAAAACATTTTTAAAAGCAAAGATATAAAATAAACCACCACATGAAATACTTGCCTTAGATGATCACCACTTAGTTGCAAGGAAGCAAGTTCCCAAAGTTGTCATGATTGTGTTTGAAGGAGTGCTCTCTGTAAATGTAAAGGATGCTTTTATTGCCTCAAATGAAGGGATGAGATGAGAGCCATACCCAAGCTTTATGAATACCTGGCGTGGGCAGAGCCCAGAGTGTTTCTAGATACTCCTGGGCCTGGAAGGTTATATCCTCCACACAATCCAATCTTCTCAAGCTTGGACCTTGAAGGCTTTAGCTTCTAGTTTCTGCCTGCTAACCTGTGCCTAGAATGTTGCAGCCTCCCAGACTTACTGCTGAATAAACTCATCCTTTCTAGAACTTTTTGAATTCTGCCTGCCTAGTTCAACTCAGCTGTTCTGGCTCAACCTCCTCTTCAAGGTGACTGATCCAAATTGGCTTCTCTCAGTTTCTGACTATATTGCTCTGCTTGGAAATACTACCTCTGAACCCCACCAAGTGAACTTAAGTGAATTCAACGGCTCTGCCTCAAACTGAGCTGAGAGCAACAGCCTTCAACTGAAAGGAACGGAACTGATCTGAACTGAACTGAACTAAACTCAATTGAATTGAATTGAATTCTCTCTCCCTCATGGTTCCTCAATTTCCTGTTTTCATCAAAGGTGAACATATCTTATCTCTGACTCATTCTGTCAAATCTTTCTCTGATTAGTCACTTTGTACCACAGAAGTGTTTGTATTCCAGGCAGAGGGATTAGAGGTGTGTAGTTTGTCTGTATTCCAGCTTGATTATATCTTTGGTTGTTACCCCTTGCCAGAGCAACCATACTGGTGGATTAAAGTTCCTCTACAGTTCTCCATGACAAACAAATTTCAGAGGACACACTTGGTAGCAATAAAATATTTGGGGATAGACTAAGACTGAAGTCTTTAGCACCATCAATGTAGAATTTAGACAGCTTCAATGCTTTACTGAGGGACACATATGTGTCCCAGATTGGCTCATAATGATAAAAGCCAATGATGCCACTAAAATATGGTTTAAAATAAAAAAGTTAAAAATTTAACCCAAAGGAACTAGTGTAGATCACAGTAAATATTTCCAGATCCTTGTAGGGTCAGAGCTTACAGTTTTTCAATTAGGTAGAGTTGCACACCATGCTCAATGGAGTACTTGGTTTTACTAAACACTGTGTTTTCTTGATTAATGAGAAGTTGAATGCGCCACTCCAATGGAAAACTCTTGTAAGACACAATATTATATGTTGCTGTTGATGGGAGCCATAGTTATTTGTCAAATAGTAATCTCATTCCAGAGGAAGATGAGCTTCCTAAAATGTCACTTAGAGTCTGAGGCTAGGGTTTTGTTGGCAATAAAGACAAAGTACTTTGCATATCCTTCTCTCTTCCCTTCCTCCACTTTACTTTTCTTTTTTTTTTTTTTTTCTTTTTTTTTTTTTCTTTTTTTTTTTCTTTTTTTTTCTTTTTTTTTTATTATTCGATATAATTTATTTACATTTCAAATGATTTCCCCTTTTCTAGCCCCCCCACTCCCCGAAAGTCCCGCAAGCCCCCTTCTCTTCCCCTGTCCTCCCACCCACCCCTTCCCACTTCCCCGTTCTGGTTTTGCTGAATACTGTTTCACTGAGTCTTTCCAGAACCAGGGGCCACTCCTCCTTTCTTCTTGTACCTCATTTGATGTGTGGATTATGTTTTGGGTATTCCAGTTTTCTAGGTTAATATCCACTTATTAGTGAGTGCATACCATGATTCACCTTTTGAGTCTGGGTTACCTCACTTAGTATGATATTCTCTAGCTCCATCCATTTGCCTAAGAATTTCATGAATTCATTGTTTCTAATGGCTGAATAGTACTCCATTGTGTAGATATACCACATTTTTTGCATCCACTCTTCTGTTGAGGGATACCTGGGTTCTTTCCAGCATCTGGCAATTACAAATAGGGCTGCTATGAACATAGTAGAACATGTATCCTTATTACATGGTGGGGAGTCTTCTGGGTATATGCCCAGGAGTGGTATAGCAGGATCTTCTGGAAGTAAGGTGCCCAGTTTTCGGAGGAACCGCCAGACTGATTTCCAGAGTGGTTGTACCAATTTGCAACCCCACCAGCAGTGGAGGAGTGTTCCTCTTTCTCCACACCCTCTCCAACACCTGCTGTCTCCTGAATTTTTAATCTTAGCCATTCTGACTGGTGTAAGATGAAATCTTAGGGTTGTTTTGATTTGCATTTCCCTAATGACTAATGAAGTTGAGCATTTTTTAAGATGCTTCTCCGCCATCCGAAGTTCTTCAGGTGAGAATTCTTTGTTTAACTCTGTACCCCATTTTTTAATAGGGTTGTTTGGTTTTCTGGAGTCTAACTTCTTGAGTTCTTTATATATATTGGATATTAGCCCTCTATCTGATGTAGGATTGGTGAAGATCTTTTCCCAATTTGTTGGTTGCCGATTTGTCCTCTTGATGGTGTCCTTTGCCTTACAGAAACTTTGTAATTTTATGAGGTCCCATTTGTCAATTCTTGCTCTTAGAGCATACGCTATTGGTGTTCTGTTCAGAAACTTTCTCCCTGTACCGATGTCCTCAAGGGTCTTCCCCAGTTTTTTTTCTATTAGCTTCAGAGTGTCTGGCTTTATGTGGAGGTCCTTGATCCATTTGGATTTGAGCTTAGTACAAGGAGACAAGGATGGATCAATTCGCATTCTTCTGCATGCTGACCTCCAGTTGAACCAGCACCATTTGTTGAAAAGGCTATCTTTTTTCCATTGGATGTTTTCAGCCTCTTTGTCGAGGATCAAGTGGCCATAGGTGTGTGGGTTCATTTCTGGATCTTCAATCCTGTTCCATTGATCCTCCTGTCTGTCACTGTACCAATACCATGCAGTTTTTAACACTATTGCTCTGTAGTATTGCTTGAGGTCAGGGATACTGATTCCCCCAGATTTCCTTTTGTTGCTGAGAATAGTTTTAGCTATCCTGGGTTTTTTGTTGTTCCAGATGAATTTGATAATTGCTCTTTCTAGCTCTGTGAAGAATTGAGTTGGGATTTTGATGGGTATTGCATTGAATCTGTATAGTGCTTTAGGTAAAATGGCCATTTTAACTATATTGATTCTGCCGATCCATGAGCATGGGAGGTTTTCCCATTTTTTGAGGTCTTCTTCCATTTCCTTCTTCAGAGTCTTGAAGTTCTTGTCATACAGATCTTTCACATGTTTGGTAAGAGTCACCCCAAGATACTTTATACTGTTTGTGGCTATTGTGAAGGGGGTCATTTCCCTAATTTCTTTCTCAGCCTGCTTATCCTTTGAGTATAGGAAGGCCACTGATTTGCTTGAGTTGACTTTATAACCTGCCACTTTGCTGAAGTTGTTTATCAGCTGTAGGAGCTCTCTAGTGGAGTTCTTTGGGTCACTTAGGTAGACGATCATGTCGTCTGCAAATAATGATAGCTTGACTTCTTCCTTTCCAATTTGTATCCCTTTGACCTCCTTATGTTGTCGAATTGCCCGAGCTAGTACCTCAAGTACAATATTGAAAAGATAAGGAGAAAGGGGGCAGCCTTGTCTGGTCCCTGATTTCAGTGGGATTGCTTCAAGTTTCTCTCCATTTAGTTTGATGCTGGCTACCGGTTTGCTGTATATTGCTTTTACTATGTTTAGGTATGGGCCTTGAATTCCTGTTCTCTCCAAGACTTTAAGCATGAAGGGATGCTGAATTTTGTCAAATGCTTTTTCAGCATCCAATGAAATGACCATGTGGTTTTGTTCTTTGAGTTTGTTTATGTAGTGGATTGTATTGATGGATTTCCGTATATTGAACCAACCCTGCATTCCTGGGATAAAGCCTACTTGATCATGGTGGATGATCGTTTTGATGTGTTCTTGGATTCGGTTGGCAAGAATTTTATTGAGTATTTTTGCATCGATGTTCATAAGGGAAATTGGTCTGAAGTTCTCTTTCTTTGTTGGATCTTTGTGTGGCTTTGGTATCAGCGTAATTGTGGCTTCGTAGAAGGAATTGGGTAGTGTTCCTTCTGTTTCTATTTTGTGGAATAGTTTGAAGAGTATTGGTGTTAACTCTTCTTTGAAGGTCTGGTAGAATTCTGCACTGAAGCCATCTGGTCCTGTGCTTTTTTTGGTTGGAAGACTTTCTATGACTCCTTCTATTTCTTTAGGCATTATGGGACTGTTTAGATGGTCTAGTTGGTCCTGATTTAATTTTGGTATTTGGTATCTGTCAAGGAAATTGTCCATTTCCTCCAGATTCTCCAGTTGTGTTGAGTATAGGCTCTTGTAGTAGGATCTGATGATTTTTTGGATTTCCTCAGTTTCCGTTGTTATATCTCCCTTTTCATTTCTAAGTTTGTTAATTTGGATACTTTCTCTGTGCCCTTTGGTCATTCTGGCTAAGGGTTTATCTATCTTGTTGATTTTCTCAAAGAACCAGCTCCTGGTATTGTTGATTTTTTGTATGGTTCTCTTTGTTTCTACTTGATTGATTTCGGCCCTGAGTTTGATGATTTCCTGCCTTCTACTCCTCCTGGGCGAAATAGCTTCTTTTTGTTCCAGGGCTTTCAGGTGTGTCATTAAGCTGGTAATGTATGCTCTCTCCATTTTCTTTTTGGAGGCACTCAGGGCTATGAGTTTTCCTCTTAGCACTGCTTTCATTGTGTCCCATAGATTTGGGTATGTTGTGTTTTCATTTTCATTGTGTTCTAAAAAGTCTTTAATTTCTTTCTTTATTTCTTCCTTGACCAAGGTATCATTGAGTAGAGTATTGTTCAGTTTCCACGTGTATGTGGGCTTTCTGTTGTTTCTGTTGCTATTGAAGACCACTTTTACTCCATAGTGATCAGATAGGAGGCATGGGATTAGTTCGATCTTCTTATATTTGTTGAGGTCTGTCTTGTGACCAATTATATGGTCGATTTTGGAGAAGGTACCATGAGGTGCTGAGAAAAAGGTATATTCTTTTGTTTTAGGATAGAATGTTCTATATATATCTGTTAAATCTAATTGGTCCAAAGCTTCAATTAGTTTCATTGTGTCCCTGTTTAGTTTCTGTTTTCCTGATCGGTCCATTGAGGAAAGTGCAGTGTTGAAGTCACCCACAATTATTGTGTTAGGTGCAATGTGTGCTTTTAGTTTTAATAAAGTTTCTTTTACAAAAGAGGGTGCCCTTACATTTGGGGCATAGATGTTCAGGATTGTCAGTTCTTCTTTTTGTATTTTTCCTTTGACCAGCAAGAAGTGTCCCTCAGGGTCTCTTTTGATGATTTTGGGTTGAAAGTCAATTTTATCTGATATTAAAATGGCTACTCCAGCTTGTTTCCTGAGACCATTTGCTTGTAAAATTGTCTTCCAGCCTTTTACTCTAAGGTAGTGTTTGTCTTTGACCCTGAGGTGTGTTTCCTGTAAGCAGCAAAATGTAGGGTCCTGTTTACGTATCCATTCAGTTAGTCTGTGTCTTTTTATTGGGGCATTAAGTCCATTGATGTTAAGAGATATTAAGGAATAGTGATTGTTACTTCCTATCATTTTTGACGTTATTTTTTAAATTTGAATGCTTAACTTCTTTTGGGTTTGATGAAAGGTTACTATCTTGCTTTTTCCAGGGTGAAGTTTCCCTCCTTGTATTGGTGTTGTCCTCCTATTATCCTTTTTAGGGCCGGGTTTGTGGATAGATATTGGGTAAACTTGGTTTTGTCATGAAATATCTTAGTTTCTCCATCTATGGTGATTGAGAGTTTTGCTGGATATAGTAGTTTTGGTTGGCATTTGTGTTCTCTTAGAGTCTGCATGAGATCTGCCCAGGACCTTCTAGCCTTCATAGTCTCAGGTGAAAAGTCTGCTGTGATTCTGATAGGTCTTCCTTTATATGTTACTTGGCCTTTTTCTCTTACTGCCTTTAGTATTCTTTCTTTGTTTAGAACATTTGGTGTTTTGATTATTATGTGACGGGAAGTATTTCTGTTCTGGTCCAGTCTGTTTGGAGTTCTGTAGGCTTCTTGTATATTCATGGGCATCTCTCTCTTTAGGTTAGGGAAGTTTTCTTCCATAATTTTATTGAAGATATTTGCTGGCCCTTTAAGTTGTAAATCTTCACTCTCCTCTATGCCTATAATCCTTAGGTTTGGTCTTCTCATTGTGTCCTGGATTTCCTGGATATTTTGGGTTACAAGCTTTTTGCATTTTGCATTTTCTTTAACTGTTGAGTCCATGGTTTCTATGGAATCTTCAGCATCTGAGATTCTTTCTTCTATCTCTTGTATTCTGTTGTTGATATTTGTATCTCTGTCCCCTGATTTCTTCCCAAGGCTTTCTATCTCCAAAGTTGTCTCCCTTTGAGTTTTCTTAGTTGTTTCTACTTCTGATTTTAGATCCTGGATGGTTTTGCTTAGCTCCTTCACTTGCATGTTTGTGTTTTCCTGTAATTCTTTAAGAGATTTTTGTGTTTTCTCTTTCATGAGCTCAGCCTGTTGACCAAAGTTCTCCTGTATTTCTTTAAGAGATTTTTGTGTTTCGTCTTTCATGACCTCAGCCTGTTGAGCAAAGTTCTCCTGTATTTCTTTAAGTGTTTTTTGCATTTCCTCCTTGTTGGCTTTTGTATTCTCCTGGATTTCTTTCAATGATTTTTGTGTTTCCCTTGCAAGGGCTTCTAACTTTTGATCCATTGTCTCCTGAATTTCTTTATGTATGACCTTCATGTGTTCCTGTACCAGCATCATGACCAGTGATTTTAAATCCAAATCTTGTTTTACTGGTGTGATGGGGTATCCAGGACATGTTGGTAGAGGAGAATTGGGTTCAGATGTTGCCATATTGCCTTGATTTCTGTTAGTGACGTTCCTGCGTTTGCCTTTTGCCATCTAGATCTCACTGGTGTTAGTTTATCTTGTCAGTGCTGGACTCACCAGTGCAAGCTGTCCCTTCCCAGTTGGCCTCTGGTGCACAGCTTACCTCCTGCACTGCTTGTAGACAGTGTGCTGCTGCCCAGGCTGTTCAGATCCCAAAGCAGGCACCCGAAGGCTCCCGCTGGGGCCCGCTGGATTCACTGGAGCACACTGACTTCTCCCAGCTGGCCGCCCGGAAGCCCAGCTAGCCACTTGCAGGACTTGGAGATGTAATGCTGCCGCCCAGACTTATCTGGATCCGGAAGCGGAGAGAGTAGAGCTAAGGGCTTCTGCCTGAGGCCTTGCCCCAGATTGTGTCTGTGGAGCAGATGGAGCCCGTGTGCACTCCCAGGGAGTGCCGACGGTGTATGCTACTGTGACCTCCCCTGAGTTCCGCTCACTCCGCTGGGCAGCCGATCTGCCAACCGGGCTATCGCACACAAGGTTAGCCTGGCCGCCCAGTCCCTGAGTCCAGGCAAAAGCCTGGGAGGCCAAGGTCCGAGCAAAGTTCCCCTACGGCTTTGACTGTTAATTGGGTTTGCCAGGTGACTAGGATGGCGGGCGTGTGCGCCCGCGCTCCCTGAAAGCGCCGGGAGAGTCTGCTTTGCTAACAATCACCTGGGCGGGTTGACTCACAGATGGCCCACCAAGCCGCCCAGTTCTTGGGGTCAGTCCTGTGCCTTTTGGGGCCTGGACCCCCGCTTTGTTAGCCTTAGGCTATGCCTGTTACAGGTCTGCCCGCCTGAGCTCTCTGTCGTCCTGCAGGCAAAATGGCGGCGGCGCGCTCGCAGGCCTGGGCAAAAAACCTCCTGGTTGGGTTGGCACCCCGATGGCCCCCCGACCCGCCCAGGGCCTGGGTGCAGGCCAACGCCCGTCGGGCTCAGACCACTGCGGTGTTGGCCTCGGATTATGTTTGTGTACCTCAGTCTGTCCGATTCCTGGAGTACAGAACCAAGATGGATCCTCCTCTCCTGACTGGTGGGAGGTCGAGTTCTGAAGTGGCCTCCGTGCAGGAAAGGCGCCGCACAACTGCAGCTGCTTGCTGTCCGGCTGGTCAGCGAAGGTCAGTGGTCGTGGGCGCAGGGCCTAACTGGTCCCTGTGACGCCTTGGTTCCACTGCTGATGGCCCTTCAGCTGGAGCAGCCACTGCTGCCGCTGCTGCCGCCGCCGCCGCCGATCTCTTCCACTTTACTTTTCCTTTACCTAACCCTTTTCTTCTTTTTAATTTGTCTTCCTTTCATCTCCCTCTTCCCTTACCCCTTTATAACCCAGGCTGACCTCAAACTCTATCCTCCAGCTTCAGCCTTCCAAATGTCAGAGTGTATCACCATGCTATGGTGCAAAAAGTTTATTTCTAATTGGTTTAGTAAATGAAACATAACATTTTGTAATATGTATATTAGGAATCAAAAAGGTATTTCTTGTACCTCCTACAGGAGAGTTTAACCAGAGTTCATTAAGGTTGATTTTAGAGGTTATACAATAGGAAAGTGGCGACTGGGAAACTGAGTCAGGTCACATGCCCATGTGAGAGTACAGTGTGCACTTCATAGCTCGACATTCAGTGACAGAATGTTGGCCTGAAATTGTTTCTGATGAGGGAATTCACACTGTAGAAATAGACACTGTTGGAGAGGCTCCCATTGCTTTTCTTTCAAAACACCCACTGAACAATGGGTTGGTAAGCATTTAGTAGCCTCTATGCCAGTGGATGTGTGCATATAGCTTCCTGTTATTCATACTAATCATTAGAAAGAAATATTCACAAGTACTTCAAATTGATGCTTACTTCTTCTACCCAAGTGTTCTTTAAAGGGCCAGTTTTAATAAAGAAGATTTTTTAGATGTATTCAGGACTCATGAAACAATTAAATATAATTTAGAGACACCGATGTAAAATATATACATGTTAGATAAAAATATTAAAACAACAGATTTTTCTATTCCATAACTTATGTTATTGTCATCAATAAATTCTGCTTGCCATAAAATTCAGCACTGCTGAGCATAATCTTTGTGAATTTTTTTTTAAATGACAAGTATTTTAGAATGCCTATAGACATTTCTAATGAATTGACATTCTCTCAGGTAGTGATTGGATCTTAAAATTACTATATGATGTCTCATGAGAGTACATGGAATTATTTCTAATATGAGGCTTGGAAATGAAGGAACATATTTTCTAGCCCATCAGCAATGTGTGATGACAGTTCTATTACACCATCCTTGTACCCAAGTGCACAAAATGTGGGGAGTCATTGACCTCTTCCCCTTTCTCCTTACTAAAAAACCCACTGTACATGAATTCTCTGCTCTCCAAGAAAAAAAATAATCATTTTCCCTAGGAGATTATAATTTATTAGAAACTGCTATAAACATCATTTTTTTCTGGCAAGATAGTCACATACACAGAACATCTTAGCTTTCAGGCCAGAACCTCATCTTCTTGGATGAAAAGGTGACCATGTGATCTACAACAATATGTTTACTTTAGTGATAACAAACAGGAAAACTGTGGCTTTAAATAGTCTTAACCTTTTCTTTTTCACATTATAGTATTATATAGGGTTGAACATAAGGTTTTATAAAATCAGATTTAGATTTTTTTTACATGACATTTCTCTTTCCACCTCTTCCAATAATGAATTTATATTTTCTACATACTCAACAAATCAAATTGAAGTGTTACTTTTATAAAGTATTACTGTGTGTAATTATATTCTGCTTTGATGAAATGTATCACTAGAGAGGTAAACACTTCATTTGTAGCATCTGTATATTGTTCTATTATTTTTTCAGATAATAATGTTTTCTATATATCTGAAAATTTTATTGGTTCATCTTAACTATACTAGGTGATAGGTTTCCTTATAATTATTAGAATTTTTCCTACTTATATGAATAAAGTCCTTGCCCTTTTGATGGGGATTACACTAAATTTATGTCTTAGAGTTCTATTGCTGCAATGAAATACCATGACATAGTGGCAAGTTAAGGAGGAACAGGCTTATTTCCCTTACTCTTCGAGATCATGTTCCATTATTCGAGGAAGTCATAATAGGAACTCAAGTAGGACCGGAACCTAGAGGCAGGAACTGCAGAGACTATGGAGGGGTATTGCTTACTGGCTTGCTTCCTATGGATTGCTTAGTTTCTGTCTTTGATTTCTCAAAGTTTTCATTGAAGAATTACCTCAGTTAGAAATTTTTCCATAGCGATCTTATATTTAATCTCCTTGGGCTTTATTTTCTGATTTCATTCTCAACTGTTGGTATAGAGGAAGGCTACTGATCTTTACTGATGTTGTGAATTTACTGAAAGTGTTTATCAGATCTGAGAGTTTGCTGACGGAGTACTAAATTATATCGAATAAAAAAAAGTAAAAATAAAAAAAAACATGTATCCAATTCTCAAAGAATTTATAAAATCTTTTTAGAAGGAAAGCTTAAGGATAAAATAAAAAATTTGTTGAGAGATAATTTACCCTGGACACTTTAGCTGAAGTGTGGGTTAGCAAAGATTTGTGTGTGTGTGTGTGTGTGTGTGTGTGTGTAATCATGAAGCATTATCATCTCAACAATGTTACAGACATGAAATGGAAACTAATCTAGTTTTATTGAAAGTTAGTTATGTCAAATGATGTTTTGCTGGAGCACACAGGTGAAAGGATGCCTTGCTAAAGCAGACACATAAAAGAATGTTTTCCTGAAGCAGACACAGGTGAAAGGATGTTTTACTATAGCAAACACGCGAAAGAACCTGTGTTGTAAGAGTATAAATATGACCCCACAGACAGTGGAAGAGGAGCACTGTGCATTGGTTTGCTTCACCTCCCTATTCTTTGCTAACAACACACATGTATTGGTTCACTTTTTGTAGCGTGGTTGAGATCAGCTTGTCCTAATGGCATCATTGAGAGAAATTTGCCAAGAGCTGCTAGTGAGGTTCCTGTGGCAGCTTGCTGTGGAATTTCAGGCTGGTGGCTAGTTTTGTGGTTTCTTCAGGATTGAAGTACAGCTGCTGGTTCATGCCTGGTGTCTGCTTGCCAAAAGGACTGGATTGTAGCTGCTGGTTTGTGGGTGGTATTGACCCCCCTAAAGGACTGCTCTGCAGTTGTTGAGTTGTATTTGGTGTTTGTTATGGGGCTGAACTGTTGAGAAAGATCAAGCTTGCCCCCAAAGAACTATTGCTGAATAGATACCATTCTTCCCTGTTCCTAATAACTTTTTTCCACTCCCTCTGCTGGGCTAGAGAAGAAGGCTGTAAAAAATTTATGCCTACACAAACATGTCATCATTTTAGAGAGCCAAATTAATTGCATATTAAACATGAGTTACTTGGCATCTGCCTCTTTTGTTTGACTAAAAGCATTTTGTTCATTTAAATAAAAGTTAATAAGTACAAGTGGAGAATTGTCTACATGTGTAACGGTGAGTGCTGCTGATTTTCACATTTCTTGGTTTCAAGCCTTTACAGACCTGACTTAATGTCTTTTATGGTTATCTGGTCAGACAACTGTGTATGTCCTTATATTATAAGTAATGAAGTGCCTCTAATTAGTGAAGTAACCTGTCTAAAATCAGTTAGAAAGCACTGAGTACTAACTAGAGGCCAGATGTAGCAAACATGAAGTATTTTTACATATCATTTACTGTCTCTAGAGAAAGAGATACAAATCACTGAACTGGTACATAGCAATATGATACAATAAATGTATATCAAGTGCATGTTTTAAAAATTAGTATGACAGCCAAAGAAGTAAATAGGGAATTTTGAGGGAATATGTTCTGGGAAAGCTTCTTATACCATCTCTAATATCCTCATCCAGGATATATGGAATGGGACTTAATATTACATGTTTAATAAATACTTCAATATGGGTACTACTGGGCTTTTGAAGATTGAAGATCATATTTTGATGATAAATAATGAACACACCAAAGAGATATTTTTATACCCATGTTTACATTTTTATATTTCCTATCTAATGACTAAGACATGGGATCATGTCTTAGTGCCCCTCAACTGATGGGGGAAAATATGTAATATAGTCACGCTAGAACATTATTCATATCAGACCCTATAAGTTTAACATATTAGCAAAATTCATGGCATGGGAAGACACTGTGTGAGGTGAAATAAACCTCACACAGAATGAAAAGCACCACTAACGAGGGGGAAATCCACCAGCAAATTGGTTATTTAAAATGATCAACTTGTGGAATGCACATGTGGCTCAGTGGGAGAGCACCTGCCTTGCATACTAAGCATCCTAAATCTGACCCACCCTAAAAAAATACAACTATTCATGTACACTAATGCATAGATTCTTATAAGGGGGAACAAAATACCCAAAGAAGGAGATACAGAGACAATGTGTGGAACAGAGTCTGAGAAAAAGACCATCCAGAGACTGCCTCACCTAGGGATCCATCCCATGTATAGCTACAAAACCCAGACACTATCGTGGATGCCCACAAGCGCTTGCTGACCGGAGCCAGATATAGATGGCACCTGGGAGGCCCCTGCTAGTGCATGATAAATACAGAGGGGGGGGCACTCTCAGCCAGCCATTGAACTGAGCACTGGGTCCCTAATGGAGGAGCTAGAGAAAGGACCCAAGTAGCTGAAGGAGTGTGCAGCAATATGAGCCCCCCAGTATTCCCAGAGCTTCCAGGGACAAAACCATTAGCCAAAGAGTACACATGGAGTTACCCATGGCTCCGGGTGCATAGGCAGCAGAGGATGGTCTTGTTGGACATCAAAGGGAGGAGAGACCCTTGGTCCTGGAAAGGGTTGATGCCACAGTGTAGGGGAATACCAGGACAGGGAAGCAGGAGAGGGTTGATTGGGGAACAGGGCAAGGGGAGATGGGTTATGAGACTTCCAGGGGGGACCAGGAATAGGGGCAGCATTTGAAATGTAAATAAAGAATATCTCTAATAAAAAAAATAAAAATCAAATAAAAAATGAATTTATCATCAACCTATGAGAGGTAACCAAGGGTTGCAGAAATAGACTATGTTATTTTGGGGGTCTTTTGGACTCTCCTAAACAATAACTTGAAAAAGAGTTTCTCATTATTGTTGTTGGATTTGGTTAGATGGGCTATAGCTCTTGGAGGAGGAAAACATTGTCATAAAAGTAGCTTAATTTTGGAATTCCCATTTTTCTTACTTAGGTATATTATGCTGTCTTTCATGTATGTAAAATTTTAGTGAGCATTACTTCCTCTTTTTAAAAAGATTGGATTTTTATTTATGTGCATGTGCATATATGTATCTGCAGAAGCAAGAACTGGGTATCAGATAGTTACCCAATCATGAATTATAGGCAGTTGGGAGCAATTGCACATAAGTGCTGAACACTGAACTCTCATCCTCCAAAACCGTTAGCAGATGCCTTTTTTTAATTGAATATCTTCTTCATTTACATTGCCAATGGTAAAACCTTTCCCAATTTCCCCCTCCCAAAAGCCCCCTCCCTAATGATTCCCTACCCCTGCCTCCATGTATATGTCCCTCTACACAACACAGTCCCACGTGCCCCCAATCCCCCCATCTGTTTTCCTTTGTTGTGGCCTCTGTTGAGCCTTTACCTGACCAAAGACCACTCCTCCCACTGATGCCCAAAAAGGCATTCCTCTGCCACATTTTTGGCTGGAACCATGTATACCCCTTGGTTGATGATTCAGTCCCTGGGAGTCTTGTGGTGTCTGGGTGTCCAAAGTCATTGTTTTTCCCATGGGGCTATATACCCCTTCAGCTCCTCCGGACAACCCTCCAGATCCTCTGTTGGGGACCCCAAGCTCAGTCCAAGCTTGATTGCTAGTTTCTGCTTCTGAATTCTTAAGACTCTGGCAGGGCCCCTCTGGAGACAGCCATGGCATGCTCCTTTTGGTACGTGCTTCTCATCGTAGTGTTGGGGTTTGCTGACTATTTATAGGATGAATCCCCAGGTAGGGCACTCACTGGGTGGCCTTTACTTCAGACTCTGATCCACACATTGCCTCCCTTGTTGCTCCTGTGAGCATTTTGTTCCATTTCTCAGAGGAACCATAGGTACATGCAGAAAAATGCAAATTGATCCATTCTTACCTCCTTGCACAAAGCTCAAGTCCAAGTGGATCAAAGATTTATACATAAAACCAGACACTCTGAAGCTTATAGAGGAGAAAGTGGGGAAAAACCTTGAACACATGGCCACAGGGGAAAAGTTTCTGAACAGAAAACCAATGGCTTATGCTCTAAGAGCAAGAATCGACAAATGGGACCTCATAAAACTGCAAAGCTTTTGTAAGGCAAAGGATATAGTCAATAGGACAAACCAGAAACCAACAAATTGGGAAAAGATCTTTACTAACCCTACATCTGATAGAGGGCTAATATCCAACATATACAAAGAACTAAGAATTCTCTGGTCTCCAGAGAATTAAATAACTCTATTAAAAATGGGGTACAGAGCTAAACAGGGAATTCTCAACTGAGGAAACTCAAATGGCTCTAAAGCACCTAAAGAAATGTTCAGCATCCTTAGTTATCAGGGAAATGCAAATCAAAACAACACTGAGATTCCATCTTACACCAGTCAGAATGGCTAAGTTGAAAAACTCAGGGGACAGCAGATGCTGGAGAGGATGTGGGGAAAGAGGACCACTTCTCCATTGTTGGTGGGATTGCAAGCTTGCAAAACCACTTGGAAATCAATTTGGCAATTCCTCAGAAAATTAGACATAGTACTACCTGTGGACCCAGCAGATGCCTTTAATTGAGGTATTGTAGCTCCTATTGTCTCTCCAATCCTATAGCTTCTTACTCTTATGATATTTATTATGTAAATACATTATACCAAACTCTTAATGTTTATAATATTTTCTTCTAGGAATCTCAGCATCTACTGGGACCTAGAGTCTTGGTAACAATGTGTGTGGGCTGGCATACTGCAGGAAAATATTGACTCTACAAATTACTCTATGAAGCACCTCTGTGTACTTATATCACTCATTTTTTGCCAGTAGAATGAATGACACATTGGTGACATAAGGATAAAGCAGGTGACATCATGGGGAGTTCCTTCCACTCTGTAGACTTCCTCTTCACAATTGTTTGCTGTTCTGTATTTTATGCAGTCCTATTGGTTAATTGGTGGTCTTAATCCCTGATCAAGAGTCCTATTCAGAATGGCCTGTTTTCATACTTTTATCTTGTAGATGACAGCTTATGTTTCTTCTTTCTTTCTTTCTTTCTTTCTTTCTTTCTTTCTTTCTTTCTTTCTTTCTTTCTTTCTTTCTTTCTTTCTTTCTTTCTTTCTTTCTTTCTTTCTTCTCTCTCTCTCTCTCTCTCTTTCTTTCTCTCTCTCTCTCTTTTCTTCTTCTTCTTCTTCTTCTTCTTCTTCTTCTTCTTCTTCTTCTTCTTCTTCTTCTTCTTCTTCTTCTTCTTCTTCTTCTTCTTCTTTCTTCTCCTCCTCTTTCTCCTCCTCCTTCTTCTTGTTCCTTCCTTCCTCCTCCTCCTTCTTATTTTATTATTCTTTAATCTTTTTTTAAAGTCCAGTCATTATCCCCCTCCAGGTCCACCCTCCAACAGTTCCTCATCCCATTCCTCCTCCCCCATCTCCAAGAGAATGTCCTCCCCAACAGACCTCCCTACACAATGGAGCCTCAAGTTTCTCAAGGGTTAGGTGCTTCTTCTCTCACTGAGGCCAGATCAGGCAGTCCTCTTCTGTATGTGTGTCAGGAACCTCATATAATCTAATGTATTCTGCCTGGTTGGTACCTCAGTGTCTGAGAGATCTTGGGGGTCCAAGTAAGTTGAAACAGCTAGTCACTCTCACCCTCAGCCTCTTCCAGCTTTTCCCTAATTCACCCACAGGGGTCCCAGGCTTCTGTCCATTGGTTGGGTGTAAGTACATCTGGCTTTTTTAGTTGCTTGTTGGGCCTCTCAGAGAGCAGTCATGCTAGGCTCCTGTCTATAGCATCAGTGTCTGACCTTGGAGCCTTCCCTTGAGCTGGATCCCAATTTGGGCTGGTCACTGGACCTCCTTTCCCTCAGGCTCTCCTTAGTTTTTGTCCCTGCACTTCTTTGAGACAGGAACAATCCTGGGTCAGAGTTTTTGACAGTGGGATGGCAACCCAATCCCTCTATTTGATACCCTGTCCTTCTACTGGGGGTGGATCCTACAAGTTCTCTCTCCCCACTGTTGGGTATTTTACCTAAGGTTGCTCCTTCTGAGTCCTGACAGTCTCTTACCTCTTAGGTCTCTGGTACATTCTAGAGTGTCTCCCTACCTCCTATATCCCGAGGTTGTCTGACAGTATATATATATGTATATATGTATATATGTATGTGTATATATATATATATATATATATATATATATATATATATATATATATATGTTTCAGTGGCTTAGATTTCATGTCGAGATCTTTGATCTGTTAGGGGGTTGATCTTTGTGTGGGGTAGTAGATACTGATCCCTGATACTGATCCCTCATGTGGACAATTTTCCCAGTGACACTGTTGTAGAAAACTTTGCTTTAAACATAATTGCAATCATGTTCTTATATTTGTATCATGTGAATAGCGATGGCTCTTTCTGCCTTGTAGTGGTGAATTCTTTTCAAAGTTCATATTGTCCAAGATACATACTATGGTTTCTAAAGTATCAGGCCTATATTGAAACCTTTGTAGTCTTGGGAATCAAAACCTGGAGTTTATGCTGATATTCAATGTATCTCTGAGACTTGAAAATACATATATATGGGTATCAACATTAACATCATGTATTAAGATGTAAATTATCTATAAATCCTCATGTAACTTTTCTGTCAAAGTGTTGTCTATCTTTGGCCTCATTGGAGATACAGTTATTAGTTTGCATGAGGTTTTTCTACTGGATATTCGTAAAAAGTAACCATAATTGTGTCAACCTTCTTTCCTTAGTTTACTCCTTTGCAAGTCACCAAAATGGCATTGGACTATAACAAATACTTCTGTTTCATCAACAGACTTTGCCTGTGCAAAGATGAACATCTACTCTTATGTCTACTCAATTTCAATGCTGTGTTGTATTTGGCATTCCCTGACTATGAATTGCAGTGTAGAATTATGGCACTATTTTTGTGTATATATTTTTTCAGATTAGAGCCATAACAAAAATATAATATTAAAACTTTTAACAAATCATCAGTGCAATATTGGAATCTAGAAGAGAGAGAGACGGGGGGGGGGCAGGGGAGAGAGAACCTCCTAGTGCTTAACTGTCAGCAGTGGCAGATATCTGAGTGCAACCTTTCCCTGTGGGTCTCCATTGGGACATTCTGCAGGTGGGAATCCAAGCTTACCATGTTCCCCAACTTGTCTGAGGTTAGAAGAACCTGTTCTTAGATTTGAGTCCATCACATTAATGCTGCCAATACCTCTTTGCTTTTTTGGACATTGTCTCTCTGTTCAGCCGTGTATTTTAGAGGAAGTTACTGTGGAGGCACTGTGGAGACACTGCATATAGGTAGAACAGAGTGACAATATCAGGCAGTGCTCTTATTCTTCAACTCAGTGGATGAATGGGAAGGATCGTCATCATCCTAGCCTGATCTCAGGTGGACCATTAAGAAGGCTGGGTAATGAAATGCAGGGTAATAAATGGACCTCGTCATGCCATTTGCAGCATTCTTTATAGCAGCACTTGAAATTAAATATATTCTTTATAGCCATTCTTATACTGTAGTTTTATTCAAGTACTTATTTTGAAATCTTTGGGGAGCAGCTCTTGTAGTCATTGAGAAAGTTATCCAAGGAGACAAAGCACACATAACTCAGTAAACGGTAGTATTGACATGGATTTCTAGTTTATGATGCTTCAACAGGACAATCCTCAAAAAATAATTAATTTGTCAACTAGGAAATATCTACTTTCTTCTTTCATATGTAGAACCAAGCTCTCTTTTCATGACGAGAGCGAACAATGCACGAGCACACCCAAATTCAGATGACTGGAGGTGATACATGAGTACAAAGGTACATTTTAGCGACTTTCTCCTCTGAGCATGACAATTTTATCACTAACTGGAAAATTGAAATATAGTATGAATGATGGCAAATAGACTGGGTGGTTTGTCACTTTAATCCCAAAATGGTCATATAAGAAAATAACAGTTCCGAATCCCCTTTTCAACTTGATATAGCTTTCCTTTTCATGTTTTGTAAAGTTCTCTTACCTCATTTTTTCATTGCTAGATTTTTCTGAAAGCTTGAGTTATATTTGAATCTCATGTAGTCAGTTTGCCAACCAATTCATAATACACTAAACCAAAGGAATTAACTCAATTATAAGCTCTTTTTTAGTGGCTAAAATTTCCTCTTTTAGATGTTAAAACTCATCAAATTATGTGCTTAACTATGAAAGTATACAGAGTAAAGAAGTTGTGGGTCTGGAGTTGTTCAGAGCTTCCCTAGTCTGAATCAAGCTTTGTTTTTAGTAAATTAAAGGCTTTCCATTTAAAGAGACTGGCCAGGACCAAACCAGAGAAAGTTCTATAGGCAAGACTCCATATATTGTTAGCCAAAGAATTATAAGGACAAAACCCCCAAAAATTTAATTTTGGAGAGCCAGATTAACTCATATTCTGTCTGGGTGCTAGTAAGTCTTGATTTTGTAACAGATGTCCAGCAGGTGCCTTTGCCATTCAAGTAAAGAAGTATTCTATACAAAAGTGACTGGAATACCCAAAACATAATCTAAACATCAAGTGAGGCACAAGAAGAACAGAGGAGTGGCCCCTTGTTCTGGAAAGACTCAGTGAAGCAGTATAGGGCAAAACCAGAACGGAGAAGTGGGAAGGGGTGGGTGGGAGGACAGGGGGAGAGAAGGGGGCTTATGGGACTTTCGGGGAATGGGGGGCTAGAAAAGGGGAAACCATTGGAAATGTAAATAAAAAATATATCGAATTAAAAAAAAGTGAAAATTAGCCATTAACCTGTTTAATCTTGTGACCCACTACTAAATAGGAATAGCAGAGACAGTGAAATATTTTGTAACAAGCAGCATTTTTCATAGTGGCTTATTTATTTATTTACATATCAATTGTCCAGGAATCACACCAGGAAATAATCCACCTATGGCCAGCTGAAAGGTTACAGTCAAGGTAGGAACAACTTTCTCATGACATATACACGTTAAAAAAAAAGCTTCATGCCATCCATCACAGAAGATGCCAGGTGATACCTAGGCATGGATGACCAGACTCTTCAGGGGATAAGCAGTGAAGAGTTGGAAAGCAGCTATAACACAAGGAGCCTGAATGGATTTCACAATTGTTCCAGGAGCAAAACAAAGAAAGAAAACTTTCTTTTTTTTATTGAATATATTCTTCATTTACATTTAAAATGTTATACCCTTTCTGGGTTTCCCCCCTCCCTGAAAACACCCAATCTGTCCTACCACCCCCTGCCTCCAAGAATATGCCCCTCCACCCAACCCACTCCCACCTACCACCCCTCATTTTCCCCAAGCTGGGACATCTATTGAGCCTTCATAGGACCAAGGACCACTCCTCCCACTGATGCCCAAGGCATTCCTCTGCCATTCTATTGGCTGGAACCACATGTACCCCTTGGTCGATGGTTTAGTCCCTGGGAGTCCTGGGGTGTCTGATGGCCCAGCATTGTCATTCTTTCTATGGGGCTACAAACCCTTTCAGCATTTCCAGTCCTCCCTCCAACTCCTCCATTGGGACCCCATACTCAGTTCAATGGTTGGCTGTTAGCATCTGCCTCTGTTTCTGTAATTCTCTGGCAGGCCCCTCTGGAGACAACCATAACAGGCTCCTTTTGATACACACTTTTTGTCATCCATAATAGTGTCAGGGTTTGGTGACTGTTTATAGGATGACAGTCTCTGGGTGGCCTTTCCTTCAGTCTCAGGAAACTTTCAATAGCACAACAAAAAAAAATGGAGAGAGAGGGGGAGAGAGAGGGGGTAAGGAGAGGAGAGAGGTATGAGGAGAGGAGAGAGAGAGAGAGAGAGAGAGAGAGAGAGAGAGAGAGAGAGAGAGAGAGAGAGAGAGAGAGAGAGAGAGAGAGAGAGATTCCAAAGGGACTTTACTCAAACACTTTGAATCAAACCATACGGTTCTATGAACTAGAAACTTGGTGTAAGCTATGGGCTAAAGTGGACTCTACAGGATGTACCTGACTCTCCACTGTTCCATGAGACAGTCCTGGCACCAGCATTTAGACAAATACCACAGAGAGATTGTTTCACCATGTGCAGGCATGAAATAGCATAACAGCTTTGTCCTTCACTATTTTACTTTTGAAAAGTTTTATTCTTTTGAGAACTTCATATGTGAGTCCTGCATTTATATCATTTTCATCCCACTTTTCTTTCCTTCCAACTCCTCCCACACTCTACTGGAAGCTATAATATACATGCAGAGGAATTGGTGCAGATTCGCACAGGCCTTGTGTCTGTTGCCCAGTCTCTGTGAGGTCATGTGAGTGTCAATCCTTTTGATTTTAGTCATGTTATCTTCCACATTCTCTGGCTCTGACACTCTTTCTGCCTTCTCTCCTCCAGTTACCTGGGTTACCAAGGGAAGGATTTGATGGATGCATCCCATGTAGAGTGAGTGTTCCAAGGTCTCTCACTCTCTGTATATTATTTGTAGGAAAAGGCTTCTCTGTTGAGGGCTGAGCAAGATATTAATGTATGAGGGTAGCAGAAGGTCATTTTATTGCTTCATTCTATTAGTAGAACAGTAGGCTATTCAGTCTTAGGTTCATAGCTTCCCAAGCTGCTTTGAGTATGGGTTCTAGCTCATGAAGTGGGCCTTGAGTCAAATCAGATATTGGTTGGTTATGTCCACAAGTTTTGTGGCACAATAGCCCTAGTATATCTTGCAGGCAGAACAGCATTGTAGATCAAAGGATTTGCAGCTAAATTGGTGTTTACATTTCTCGTTTGGCAGAATTATACCTTCCTGTGACAAAGATAGTAGGCTAGAGGAGAAAAGAAGCTATAGAGGAACCAGCTCAACATCTCCAAGTTCAACAAACTGTGTAGATGTTGTCCTGACCAATAAGTCCTTACCATCAGTTTTTGGAGAGAAAACTATAGTCTAGGAAACAGCCTGGATTGCTGGAGGATTCCCACAGGAACTCTTTAGTGAGCAACACAACCTCTTGGAACCTTCATTTCGTGACAAAAAAATGGCCAGTTTGGGGTTACTGTCTTCCACACTATTTGGTGATTTTAGTTAGTCTTTATATATATGGAAGCTTCTAGTGTTTTAGATTTCAAACCTCAAATGGATCTTAATTTTAGTTGTCTATCATATTTCCTCCCTTATCCTTCCCTCTTCCCACTTGGTCCTCCAATTCCAGTCCACACTGCTGCTCCCTGACATCTATCCATAGCTACCTTTTTCATTCCCTTTTCTAGAAAGATATGATCTTCCCTTATTCCTCTAATCTCTTATTCTAGACTCAACCTCTGTGGCTCTATGAATTATAGTTTGTTATCAATGACTTAACAGCTAATATCCACATGGTGATTATGTACCATATTTGTCTTCCTGGGCCTAGTTATGTCACTCAGGATAATTTTTTTTCTAATTACATCTGCTGCAGAATATTTGATCCCACTGTGAACACCGAGACTGTTTTATTTACTAGAAAAACCTATTTCTAGTTGTGGTGTGACTCAGCCCCAGCACACACCTTTAATTCATGAGCTTTCTGTTTATTGTAAACAGGACTAAATAAAGTCAGCCATAGGCCAATAGATAGAGCAAGCAACCAGTTGACAAGGGGTGAATATGGGGAAAAAAACATAGAGAGTAAGAAGAAGCCAGGATAGAGAGATACACAGAAATCAAAGGGACGGACATTCAGTTTGAAGGGTTTTTGAGATGGTATGAAGAAGAAAAGCTTTCTTTTGGGGTGCTGGTTAAGGAGCAAGGTCAGCTGTGTACTTTCTCTGCCTCTCTGAGCTAGCAGCCTTTCATCCAAGCATCTGGCTCCAGAGTCTTTAAACACTTGAGATTTTGTTAAAATACACCATCCTTCTATTTACCTGTGTATTTCATCCTTTTAAAACAACTTTATATTCTCCATTGTATAAATGTATCACATTGTCTTTATCCATTTACTTGTTAAGGGGCATCTAGCTTGTTTCCAATCTCTGTCTGAAATGATTAGAACATCAATGAGCATGCTTCGGGAAATGTGCTTGTCATTGATGAAGCATCCTTTGGGTATATGTCCAAGGGTATTATAGCTGGATCTTTAGGTAACTCAATTCTTATCTTTGTCATGAACTGATTTCCATGATGGCTCTACACGTTTTTCACTTCCACCAGCAATGGTTGTATGTTCTCCTTTCTACTTACTTGACAGCATGAACTATCATTGTGTACTTGATCTTGACCATTCTTGTGGATGTAAGATGAGATTTCAAAGAAAGTTTAATTTGCTTTTCTCTAACAGCTAAGGATGTTTAACATTTTTAAAGTGTTTGTCCGTCTTTTGAGTCTACAGTTTAGAATTCTCTATTTAGATTTGTACCCCATTTTCAAACTTGGTTCTTTGTTTTCTTGGTGTTCAGGTTTTTGAATTCTTCATATATATTAAAATATAAATGAATAAAATATGTTACTGTTAAAAATCTTTTCCCTTCTCTGGAGGGGACCCAGCTAGGAGCACATAGGGTCTAAGATAAGTGGAGCAGCTGGGACAGAAGTCTTTCCGCCACCATTTGCACCAGGGAGCTGGGAGACTCCACAGCCTTCTGTGCATAGCCCATCAGGAGGGAGTGATCTCTGAGCAGGCTTTCACTTTTGAGTACAGAGGTGAGTTCTCCACCTTCTCTCTGGAGGGGACCCAGCTAGGAGCACACACAGGGCCTAAGAACAGTGGAGCAGCTGGGACAGAAGTTTTTCCCAGCAGTGCTTTCACTTTTGAGCTCAGAGGAGTAAGGATACAGGCTTACAGGCTCACAGGAGGGACAAACTCCAGTCAGACACAAGAATACCAACTAGCACCAGATGCAAAAGGCAAGTACAAGAACCCTTCCAACAGAAACCAAGGCCCCATGGCAATATCAGAACTCAGTTCTTCAACCACAGCAAGTCCCGGAGACCCCAACACACCAGAAAAGCAAGAGTTGGATTTAAAATCGTATCTCATGATGCTGATAGAGGACTTCAAGAAAGACTTAAATAACTCCATTAGAGAAATACAGGAGAACATCAGTCAACAGATAAAAGTCCTTAAAGAGGAAACACAAAAATTCCTTAAAGAAATACAGGAGATCATGGGTCAACAGGCAGAAGCCCCAAAAGAAGAAACACAAAAATCCCTTAAAGAATTACAGGAAAACACAAACAATCAAGTGAAGGAACTGAACAAAACCATCCAGGGTCTAAAAGTAGAAGTAGAAACAATAAAGAAATCACAAAGTGAGTCATCTCTGGATAGAAAACCTTGAAAAGAATTCAGGAGTCATAGATGCAAGCATCAACAACAGAATACAAGAGATTGAAGAAAGAATCTCAGGTGCTGAAAATGCCATAGAAAACATTGACTCAACAGTCAGAAAATGCAAAATGAATAAAGTTTGTAACCCAAAACATCCAGGAAATCCAGTACAGAATGAGAAGACTAAACCTAAGGTTTATAGGTATAGAAGAGACAGAAGATTTCCAACTTAAAGGGCCAGTAAATATCTTCAACAAAATTATAGAAGAAAACTTCCCTAACCTAAAGAAAGAGATGCCCATGAACATACCAGAAGCCTTCAGAACTCTAAACAGACTGGACCAGAACAGAAAGTCCTTCTGGAACATAATAATCGAAACACCAAATTCACTAAACAAAGAAAGAATATTAAAAGCAGTAAGGGAAAAAGGGCAAGTAACTTAGAAAGGCAGACCTATCAGAATCACACCAGACTTCTTACCAGAAATGATGAAAACTAGAAGATCCTGGGCAGACCTCATACAGACCCTAAGAGAACACAAATGCCAGCCCAGGCATTTTGCTACCAATGTTCTTTCTATGCTACCAGTGTTCTTTCTATTCAGAAAAAGTTTCCTGTGTCATTGAGTTCAACACTATTCCCCAATTTCTCTTCTATCAGGTTTGGTATGTCTGGATTTATACTGAGGTCTTTGATCCATTTAGAGTTGAATTTTGTGCAAGGTGACAATATGGATCTTTTAGTATTTTTATTTGATATTTTATGTATTTACATTTCAAATGTTATCCCCTTTACCAGTTTACCCTCTGGGACCCCCTTTCCCTTGCCCCTCCTCCTTCTTCTCTGAGGATGCTCATCCTCCCACCCACCTACTACCACCTTACCACCCTGGCATTCTCCTATACTGGGGAATCAAACCTTCACAGGACCAAGGGCTTCTCCTCCTATTGATGCCATCCTCTGCAACATATGTGGCTGAAGCCATGGGTCCCTCCATGTGTGCTCTTCACTTAGTGGATCAGTCCCTGGGAGCTCTGGGGGGTTTGGGTGGTTGATATTGTTGTTCTTAGTATGGGGTTGCAAACCCCTTCAGCATCCTTTATCTAACTTCTCCTTTGGGGGCAATTTGCTAAATCCAATGATTGGCTACAAGCATCCACCTCTGTATTTGCCAGGGTCTGGCGGAGCCTCTTGGAAGACAGCTATAACAGGCTCCTGTCAGCAAGCACTTCTTGACCTCTGCAATTGTATCTGGGTTTGGTGTATGTATATGGGATGGATACCCAGGTGGGGCAGTCTCTGGATGGCCTTTCTTTCAGTCTCTGCTTCACACTTTGTCTCTGTATTTCCTTTAGAGAGGAGCCCTTCTGGGTTAAGAATTTGGAGATGAGTGGGTGACCCCATTCCCCAACTGGGGCCCTTGCTTAACCTCTAGCTATGGTCTCTACAGGTTCTCCACCCCTCTTTGTTGGGCATTTTGGCCAATCTCATCCCTTTTGTGTCCTGGGAGCTTCTGGCTTTCCTGACATCTGGGATTTGCTGGTGAATACCCACTGCTAGTCATCCCCCATTGCTACATACCTGTTTAAATTCCTGACCCTTTGCACATCATCCTGCCACAATAGGCATTCAGTTTGAACAGCACCATTTGTTGAAGGTGATGTTTCCTTTAAGAAAAAAAATCAGGCATCTGTGGGTGTATGGATTTATGTTTGGGTCTTCCATTTGATTCCATTGATCGATATTTTGTTGGTGGGAAAATATCATGTTGCTTTTAATCCTATATAGCTCGGTAGTACCATTTGAGATCAGGAATGGTGATATTACCAGCAGCAGTTCCTTTATATTATGAGGTTGTTTAAGTTATCCTGAGTTTGTTGCATTTCCATACAAAGCTGAAAATTATCCCTTCAAGATCTTTGAAAAATTTGGTTGGAATTTTGATGGGGATTGCATTGAGTTTATAGATTGCTTTTGACAGGATGGCCATTTCTTACTATGTTAATCCTACAGATCCATGAGTGGAGTGATCTTTATGGCCTCTAATACCTTCATCAATTACTTTCTTCAAAGGCTTGAAGTTTTAATTATAACATATTTTTCACCTGCTCGGTTAGAGATACTCCAAGATGTTTTATATTCTTTGATGCTATTGCAAAATGTTTTCCGGATTATTTTCTTACCCCCTTGTCATTTGTAGAAAGGAGGGCTACTGATTTTTATGAGTTTGCATCCAGATACTTTGCCAAAATTGCCAAAATTATCAGCTGTAGGTGTTTCCTAGTAGAGTATTTTTAGGGCCACTTATATAAATAATAATGTCATCTGCCAATGAAGATACTCTGATGTTCTTCTCTTAATTTTGTAATTTTTTGATATCCTTCAGTTGTTTTATTGATCTAGCTAATTTCAAGTACTATTTTGAACAGGTATGGTAAGATTGGAGAATCTTGTCTTATTCCTGATTTAATGAAACTGCTTTGAGTTTCTCTCCATTTAATTTGAGGTTGGATGTAGGATTGCAGCAAACTGCCGTTATTATGTTGACATATGTTCCCTGTATGCCTAACCTCTCTATGACTTTTATAATGAAAGAATGTTGGTGTTTGTCCAAGGTTTTTTTCTGAATCTTATGAGATGATCATGTGGCTCTTCTTTTTTTTCAGATTTTATTTTTTTATAGTGGATAACATTCATTGATTTTCAGGTACTGAACCATCCCTACATCTCTGGGGGTGAAGCCTACTTTTTCATGAGGTGTATAGATAATAGAAGGTCCTCTTGGTTGATTCTTTCTTTGGTGAGTTTGTGGTATGCTTCCCTATCTCTTCTAATTAGTTTTGGTTTATACTTTATTTTTTTACCAGATATTAAAATGGGCACATCTGCTTGTTCTTAGGTCTCTTTTCTTGGAATAACTTTTACCATCATTTTAACCTGACCCTATCCTTTATGTTAAGGTATGGTTTTTTTTGTTTGTTTGTTTGTTTGGTTGGTTTTTTGTTTGTTTTTTATTTTTGATGCAGCAGATGGATCCTAATTTTGCTTTTATTATGTTAGTCTGTGTCATTATTAGGGAACTGAGACAATTAATGTGTTGAGGAGCTATCAATGAGCAGAGTTTTTTGATTCTTGTTATTTTGTTGTTGTTGATATGATGGTGGTGGTGGTTATTGTGTGTATGTGTATGTGTCTCATCTATTGACTTGCTGATATAAGCTTATTTGTTTCTTGTCTTTTCTTGGGTATTATTAATCTATTGAAGTTTTCCTTCTAGAGCCTTCTGTAAGGCTGGATTTGTAGATAGACATTGCAAAAATTTGGTTTTATCGTGGAATACCTTATTTTCTTCATCTATTTCATTGAAAGATTTTTTGTTTTTTCTAGGCTGGCATCTGTAATCTCTTCCAGTCTGTAGGACACCTGCACAGGCACTCCTGACTTTTAGAGTCTCTGTTGAGAATCAGGTGTTATATTATTAGGTCTGTCTTCATTTGTAACCTACATTTCCCCCTGGCAGTTTTAGAATTCTTTATTTCCATATTGTACAGAGTAAAAATATGGATCTATTTGCATTCTTCTACATGCACTCAGTTTGAACAACACCATTTATTGAAGATGATGTCTTTTTTGTGTGAAAAATCAGGCTTCTATCATTGTGAGGGTTTAAGTCATTTTAATACATTCCCTTAATAGGGAGACATTCCATAAGTTCTATGAATCTAGAGAACCCCGACTAATACAGAAGATAAGGTCTATGTTATATATTAGAGATAGGGGCAGGAAAGGAAGGAGGCAGCTACTGAGCTGTGGAGGAGACTGGGATTGGTTGTGGAATAGAGGAGGGGAAGTCAAAATCTGAAAACAGCCTTCTTGCTTCCCTGGCCAGCTTGGGTGGAGAGTTTCCAGAGAATTCATGAGTCAGTTGGAGGTGAAGAAAGGGGGATGCTGGTCAGGAAGCCTGTAGGAAAAGGTTTGCCTGATCCACTGGAGATGGGGGCAGATCAGAAGAAGATGAAGCAAGTTGTCTGCTACAAAGTTGGGGATCAGGGTAGGCCATTGGATTTGGACGAGAAAAGAGAGAGGCTTACATGCTTTGCTGGCGGGTGTTGCCTGAAGGTTCCCAGGGAGTATCTCCTAGAGTTGGGAGCTGAGAGAATGGATTGAGTTGGGGAGGGGAGGTTGGAGGAAAAAGGTCTTCTTGATCTGTTGGAGAAGAGGGCAGAGAGGAAGAGGGGGCACAGCAGATGGTCTGCTACAGAGCTGTGGATAAATTAGGGGTAAGGGATTGTTTTCAATTGGGCTATGGTGATATTTTCACAGTGGAGTACTCATTGCTGGTTTTACCACTATTAGTATTCTAGTCTCCAAGTGGCAAAGACCACTGGAACTATGATCACATGGGCTGAGATTTAGCTCGTGGGATAGTTAACATCCCCAGCACAATATAAAGGAACCACACCATAACCCTACTACAATCCAGTCCCACGTGAACCTTTTGAATTTCATGAAGATAATGTGTCAATTTTAATTATTAACTTCTGAAGGATTAGAGTCTTTTTCAATAAGCCTTTGAGCACATTTATGTTTTATAGTGTTTTTGTTAAATTTTCTTTTTCTGGAGCATTTTCAGATTTTCAGTCATCCATCAAGGTATCTGACCAAGTTTGAATTGATTTTTGTTCAGGATGAGAGAGATAGGGATGTAGTTTCATTTCTTTTCATGTCAATATCTACCTCTCCTAGCACCACTGTTGAAGAGGCCCTCTTTTCTCCAATGTCTATTTGCAGTTCTTTTCGTTTTCTGGCTCCTTGAGTATGTGTCTTTTGATGATAATAGACTTTTCATGGTCCTGTGCTTCTTGTTTTGATCTCTGTCTTGTTTGTGTACTTTGTGGGCCTGTCAGTGGGTACTATATCCAGAGGTGCCTTTCAGCCTAGAGTTATCTACAGAGAGCCTCTTCCCTGGTACACCTTCTATATGTGAACATTTGAGCTCTGACCTCTGCTTATCCCTCTTTTGCAGTGCTATTATGCCTAGATTGAGCCTTTGCCTTAGATTAAGATACACATTATCAAACACTACAAAGACATTCAAACTTTACTTCTCATTCTAGTGGAATTCTGTAGTACATGGTTTACAGAGTAATCTCCGGGTGTTTGCTTTGGGTTCCCAAAATATCCGATACAGAGAACAACTTTGTCTATGTAGTTACCCAGCTACTCAGTAGGAATCTACCTCTTCTTTTGCTTTAGGAGTCTGTTTCAACGGGCTTCTCAGCATCTGAAAATTGAAAAGATAGAACTTGGGGGTAAACATGTAGTCAACAGACCCCAAGGCTCTACCTACTAAAAAGTAACTTTTATTCTCCAGATGTAATTGTTATCTGGGAAGCTTACTACCAAATAAACTTACCCTTTCTGTTGTATCCAGCTGCTGATACATGCTAATGGCCTGGGTTCCCTGGAAGAAGGGATGGGGATAGGAAGCAGGGTGGCAAGAGAAACACATGGAAACAGGCATGATTTCTTGCTCAAGACTTTAATGAATCTCTCCAGAGATAAATAGGCAGGCCAAGCCCCTCCCCCAAAATCTGGAAACTGGTTCTGCTTTTTCTGCCAGAGGCTGGTGTCAGGAGGCTGGGCTGCTATTCTTTGAGAGGAATGGGTCAGATCCTCAAGGGCTGGGGGACGTCACACCTTTCTAGCTCTTTCTGAACACTGGCTGGCTGGTTCAACTCAGCTGTTTTGATTCAAACACCTCTCCAAGGTGATTGAATTAAATTGTTTCTCTCAGCTTTTGACTGAGTTGCCCTGCTTGGCCTCAAACTACTGCTAGCAATTAGTTCTAATCTTCTGACTCATTACCTAGCTTGTTCTGACTTTACCTTTGTCTAGATTGTTCCCTTTTCAACCTGTCTCTGTGAAACTCTCCTGGTAAATCTGCATCCCCCACCTCTGTCTCTTTCTCTTAAGTGCTATGCTCTCTTAATTTTTTTCTCATTCCTCTCTGTTCTTATGAGAGTTGGGAATATCCTACTCTGTCAAATCTTTTTCCAATTTGTCACATTTTCAGCCTCTCAATTAGACATCACTTTCAAACAATGGTACTTCCTTCTACAAAGTAATTTTACCTTCATCAGGATTAAAGGTATGTTTCTAATTTCCTCTATAACTTGCTGAACAAGAATTCTGCTCAGTTATCCTTCAAGTACCACTTGGGGTTTGAGTATGAAGGTGGGTGGGAGGTGAGTTGCATGTGTGTGTGTGTATGTACACATGTATGTAGAAGCCCAAAGAGAACTTTTGTGGGTTTTTATTTATTTATTTATTTATTTTTGCCTCGTGGGTTGTGTGGACTGGAAGGCCAATTGTGTATCAGTTTCCTTCAAGATAGACAAACAAGTTTCATCTGACAAGGAAGCCCTCTAAAACCAGAAGTTCATAACACAATGTAGCTTTAGGAAGTCCCTGAAACTAATGAGATTTAACAGGTCTTGCCTTATCCAAAAGTAAACAAATTGCTGAGACTCACTCTCAAACAAGGAAGGTTGTTAAGAAGATTCGCAGATAAGCCTACTCTAGCAGCCTGGTTAAGCAGGGAGCAGCTGAGTCACCTGGAAAGTATATTTTACTGACTGTTTTTGTGTGTCAACTTGACACAGGCTGGAGTTATCACAGTGAAAGGAGCTTCCTGTGAGGAGAGATGCCTCCATGAGATGCAGCTCTAAGGCATTTTCTCAATTAGTGATCAAGGGGGGAGGGCCCCCTGTCGGTGGTACCATCTTTGGGCTGGTAGTCTTGGGTTCTATAAGAAAGCAAGCTAGTAAGAAACATCCCTCCTTAGCCTCTGCATCAGCTCTTGCATCCTGACCTGCTTGAGTTCCAGTCTTGATTTCCTTTAGTGATTAACAGCAATGTAGAAATGTAAGCTGAATGGACCCTTTCCTCCTTAACTTGCATCTTGGTAATGTTTATGCAGGAATAGAATCCTTGACAAAGACAAATTGGTACCAGCATAGTGGGGTACTCCTGTAACAACCTGACCATGTTTTGGGGAGGACTGTGGAAGGATTTTGGAATGTTAGGCAAGAAGATCCATTTGGTCTTAAGGGCTCTGTGGGATGTTGTGTAGGAGCTTGGAAGACAATGTTGAGAACAGTGCAGAAGATGGAGCTCTAGCCTGTAAATTTTCAGAGGTAAGATTAAAGACTCTTATCAGGGTGGTTGCTATTTTGATTGTGAAGATTCTGTGGTTTGGTTAGCTTGGGATGAAGCATCAGTTGTGATTAGCAAGATACCAGAATTGCTAAAGTGAAACCTTTGCATTACTGAGACTATTTATGCTGGTTACTTGGAGCTAAGAAATTAGTGGTGGTTAAGAAGAGACCAGCATCATTGAGGTGAAATTTTCTGGGAAGTGTTTTCTAAGAGCACAGAGACTGTATTCCAGAGATAGCCAAGGTTTTACCTTGTGCTGTGGCTGGACTTGGTAATGTGTAAGAGTCACTCAGGTGGTACTGATTTTGAAGGCATGAAGAGGTCATGAAGAGCAGCTGAGGCTTGGCACTGTGAGAGGCCATGGAAGACCATTGGTGAAAGTGCAGCCTCAGTTGCTATTGATGGCCCAGGACTGAAGGGGTCATGCAAAGGAGTTGAGGCTTGTCCCCATGAAGAGAGCCTATGAGATGCTATTGGTGAAGCCTAGTTACAGAGGAAGACAACAGTGTTTTGGGGATGCCAGTACCATGAGATGACCACAAAGAACTGCAGTAGCAGTGGAGTACAGGCAGCTGGAGCCTAGAAGACAAGCTGTGTGCTACAAAGGGCAGAACTGGAGAAGTGACTCAAGCCCTTGGAGGAGCCCGGAAGATGGTGAGTGGATCCTAGACACTGGAAGGATGGAGTTTGGTTTTGCTTTTGATTTTGACTGTGCTCTGATATTTCCCTCTCGAAGTAAGAAGGCATTTTAGTGGATCCCAAAGATAAGAGATTTTGAATTTTAAGAGATATTGGATGTTTTAAAGGGATTGTAATTTTAAGAATTTGCAAAGGCTGTGGGACTTTTAAAATTATTTAGGTCTTGGGAATGAATAAGAAAGAAAGGTTGGGGTTTAATAGAGATATGTTTTGAGTGTCAGTTTTACTGGTTGTAAAACTGCTGGTTTTGTGTTAACTTGACACAGGCTGGAGTTATCATAGAGAAAAAAGCTTCATTTGGGGAAATGCCTCCATGAGATCCAGCTGTGGGGCACTTTCTCAATTAGTGATCAAGGAGGGAGGGCCCATTGTGGGTGGTGCCATCCCTGGGCTGGTATTCCTGGGTTCTATAAGAGAGCAAGCTGAGCAAGCTAGAGGAAGCAAGCCAGTAAGAAACAACACTACATGTATCAGCTCCTGCTTCCTGACCTGCTTGAGTTCCAGTCCTGATTTCATTTAGTGATGAACAGAGGTGTGGAAATGTAGACTGAATAAACCCTTTCCTCCCCAACTTGCTTCTTGGTTGTGATGTTCGTTCAGGAATAGAAATGGTAACTAAGACATATACTTTTCAATCTATTGAGCTGCCTAAAAGCTGTGCAAAGTGCTCCCTCTTTCCCACATTGCTGAGCCATTTCCCATGCTGGGTGGGTTGATTATGCAGGCATATTTCAGTAATTTATGTTCCTATAAGTAACCCCAATAAACTCAAAGTCAGACTTGTAACTTTAATTTGGTTTCTTGTGGGTTCCTTGTCTGAGGCATGTGAATCTCTCTCTCTCCATCCCTCTCTCTCTCTCTCTCTCTCTCTCTCTCTCTCTCTCTCTCTCTCTCTCTGTGTGTGTGTGTGTTTTGCGTACACATGGGTACATGTGAGTCTGTGATATCTTCCCAGAAAGCTCCATCATACAACACCAGTGAGTTCCAAGGACCTGATTGTGTCTGCCCTGTACATTATGGTTACAGATATATGTAACAATGGCTGGCTGTTTTACATGATGTATGTGAATGCCGGGCAGCAGACCTTAGATCCTCATGCTCATGTGGCCATTCTCAGACATGTTGGTGATTGTCTTTTGTTTTATTTGTTGTTTAGTTTTTTTTTTCAAGCCTCCCCCTTTTTTTTTTTTTTTTTTTTTTTTTTTGGTGTGTCTGCCTCATAGCTTTTAGCTTTCTCCTGCCCACTGTAAATTATGTGTTAATAGGATACAGATTTTTCTGGGAGCTATGACTGTATTTGAAATAGCAGTTACAATTGTCTGCAGTCATAACAGAAGGTTTCCCCATTGGAGGTGACCACTCTAAAACATTCTTTGGACTTTCCTTTTGTTCTAGATTCTGAAGGTTTCTTTTTTCCTTTGGCAACAAAACTGGTGTTTTTCTTCTCTTCCGTACTTCTTGGAATAAATGCTCATTAATGCAATTTGTTAAAAGACCAGCGACTCCCACAGTCATTGCCCATGCATTTTTTGCATCTGTTGTCTCCCCAAGCCTCAGTTTTATGATGGCAGAAAAAGATGAAAAATTTAAGGGAAAGAAGAAAAAGATTAGAGTCTATTTTTATTATTTTAAAATAGAGTAATTGTTCTTTTGGTACATAAATTTCCCTTGCATAATGGGTACAATTTTCTTTGTACTAAAAAAACAACTTAGAGGAGAAAGCACAAAACCTATATTTAAAAAATATTTTTAGTTCTGAGATTATAATATAGTTACATTTCTCACCTCTCTTTAATTCTGCCAAACCCTCACATATAGCCCCTCTATTCTTTCCTTTAATTTTATGCATACTTTTTTCATCAATTATTATTACACACATATATGCATATATATTGTATACAATATATATAATGCTACTGATATGTATGTTTTGGGGTTGACACTTTGGTATTGGTTAAGCAATCAATTTATTCTTCCTTGGAAAAGTTATTTGTTTCACATTCTACTACAAAATGATTGATTGTGGTGCTAATTGCTTACACAGGGTTTGTGTAGTAGAACTCTGGATGCCATTAACAGACATGGTTTGGCAAATCTACGCAATGAGAACTTGAACAAGACATACCAAGTCTGTTAAAATGGCAACAATGATTGGAGCATATGTTGGAAAGTGCGGCCTTCAGACACTTGAACATTTTGTCTGAACGTCATCAATTAGCTTCATGGGCTTAGTATTTATTTTGCCTTTGAGACAATTCCAAGAAGAAAGACAAAAACAATTCTAATTCTAAATAAGTCAATTTGTGTGCTCCTAAAATTACCCATTCAATACTCACAGAAAAGATGGTACATATTAACTGCTGCAAACATTCAAAAGGAATCAAAACAAAGAGACAGATGCACTCTGGTTCTCTCATTAGCTTGCAAGCTGATTTAGTTCCAGGATGATTCCACATTTGCCATGTGTTATGCTCAGGACCCATGATGTATTGCTTACAAAGCCCAGCAATAAAAGCAACAGTTCACTCTCTCAGGATGCCTAACTGTTGAAATTTGCTCTACACCTTCTGTAGAAGAAGTTACTGCCTTTTCTACATATCACTATTGGTTAGTGCTACAATAATCCTGTTTTATAGTTAAGGCAATGGGGGCAAAGAGAGGTTAAATAAGTTGCTTAATGTCCCATAACTTGCAAATAGAGACCCTGTTGTCATGGCCCAACTGATGGGGCTCAACTCTGCTGGTTGCTTAGTTCAGTTGTCCTGAGAACCAGAAAAACAAATTAAACCTGAAGTTAAAATTTGATTTTCAGCATAGATGAATGGTTCTTATTTTGTGTTTAAAATTGCAGAAGTTAAACAATTGCAAAATAATTGTTTTTACAAAAACTAACTTGTCTTGCTTATTTTAAATTTTATCACTATTTCTGACTTAAAGCTGACAGAATTATGACAGCAAATAATTTTATTTATCCTCCTGTTCTAGTAAGAAATTTTATACCAAGAAAAAATTTTAATAATGGCATTATTATCTGTCTAATCTCCCATAGATCACATGCAACAATTTTACCATGACCTGTCCTGCTTAGGTCCTGTAACCCTGACTAGGAGCAGTAAGAAAATGAAGAAAGGATAGACACCCTGATTCATGGTCAGGAAAGCTGGGGTCTGGTGGTGATGTGCTCACATTGAATGAATAGCAACTATTACTGCAGGGAACCCCAAACCTCTGTGTGTTTATTAAGTAGAGCATAGGGAAGGACTTGGCCAGTCTCATTAGGTCTCTAGTCTCATTAGGTCTCTATAGGCAAGCAGTCTCCAGCTGTAAACACACAGAAGAGGAAGCTGCAGTTGCTAATTTTCATATACACTGACTGGTCAACATGAACACTTAGACCTGGACCACGAGAAGAAGGGCTCTGTCAGCCTTGAGTCTGGCCTATATAAGAAATAGTTTTGCCAATGTTCTATGGGCAATGGATTTGTTCTTTGCCCTGTTGTCATGGCTGTGCCCTTATCAACAATACACATTCTCGCAAGACTTTACTCCAGGATGCCATAGCTCCCTACATAATTTATTTGTTTTCTGTTAGACACTTACATTGATCTGTGTCATTTGCAATGATGCTGGAATGGACTTTCATAAAGTGTTTTCTTTGAGTGTATTACATGTATCTTTATGATTCATGATTATATTTTCTTATTTTTTGAAAAACCGTGCCACAGTTTTTTTCTGTCAGTGTAAAAGGGACTCAATGCTACTCTATCTTCAAGACTCAGCTGCTATCTCTCACCTGGGCATATAACCAAAAGATGCTCCACCATCTCACAAGGACACTTGCTCAACTATATTCATAGTAGAGTTATACATAATAGCCAGAGACTGGAAACAACCTAGATGTTCCTCAACTGAAGAATTGATAAAGAAAATATGGTAATTTTGCACAATAGGTTTCTTCTCAGCTAATTAAAAACAAGGATATCATGAATTTTGTGGACAAATGGATGGAGCTAGAAATATCATCCTGAGTTAGATAACCCAGACCCAAAAGGACATGCATAGTGTATACTCACTTATAAGTGGCTATTGGCTATAAAATACAGGATACACATGCTACCTCTACAGACCCAAAGAACCCAAGTAACAAGGAGTGCCCAAGGGAAGATGCTTGAATCTTTAATAAAATAAGTAAAATAAAATATTATCATTTGTTTTGCTTACAAAACCCAGCAATAAAAGCAACAGTTCAGTCTCTCGGGATACCTAACTGTTGAAATTTGCTCTACACTTATTTTGTGTTTAAAATTGCAGAAACTAAACAATTGCAAAATAATTGTTTTTACAAAAACTAACTTGTCTTGCTTATTTTAAATTTTGTCACTAATTCTGACTTAAATCAGACAGAATTATGACAGCATATAATTTTATTTATCCTCCTGTAATAAAATAGATAAATAAAATAGATATTATAGGTGGGTGGAGTGAGCATTTACAATTATTCTGAAATTTATTTTTGGTTGGGTTAGGTGACATTCTACCATGGCGACATTAATCATGTGAGCAGTTGGTTGTAGAGGATCCAAATGACTTTATATGTCTTAAAGTCAGCAGGAGAATTAGTAGCTCCACAGCTTTTTCAGTTTTATTGTGTATTAGTAGATATGTGTCCTTGAGATCTACTAGCTAAGGATGAAAAGAAGACAGGTACCCATGCACAGGTCTTTCCGTGTTTCTTTTTCTCTTCCCTAAAACTCTGTTGATGAGATGTGACAGGATTTTGCTGTTCTGCTTTTTACTGGGCTTGTATTTTGTTCTTCCTAAGACATTTTTAATTTTGTCTCCTCTGATGAGGCACTTCTGTTATCACAACCCAGTGAGTGGGAAGGAATAGATTAAACGTAGCAAACAAACGCTGAGAAATCTTGTTAAGCTTTACAATTAAAACATAATGTCCATATAGAACTAAGATATATCAGTCTTAGATTCCATGAGTTTTTACATGGCAAACCTGTGTGCATTCATCATATAGGTTAGGATGTGGAATGTTACCTATCTCAGACACTTTCCTGGGGTTTCTTATCAGAAATTTCCACTTCATGGCCACTGAAGGGTGTTGTTGGATATGTATTGGCTTTCTGTTTTATTCTCTGACTTAAGCATTTTTGTTCTTGTTTGTTTTTCTCTGTTTTAAGTATGGACACTCACACTTACACACACACACACACACACACACACACACACACACACACACACACACGAGAACTTTGAAACTTTGGCTAGGGTGTTTTAAACAGTTTTTAAAAAAGACTGGCAGTATCCTTTATTTATCCTGTTGTCTGGCCTTTTTTTCTTTCCAAGATACAAGAACTTTATCTTTTATATTCTTTCAATTGTATGCTATGCTAATAGTTTCTTATTTATTTATCTAGTTTTTGATTCCCCTGTTAAATTTTTAGTTCAAGTTGTATTTCTAAATATTTGTGATTCTTAATTTTCCTGTATAGATCCAATATATATAGTAATTTACTTATAATCTACATTCAAATATATGGATTATAGTTATTTAACATTCATGATTAATTAGTACAGATATCGAATTGCCTATCCATCTGTAACTATTCCATTTTCCTTTATTGATAAGGTTACTTTGTACTGTTTTCTTGTATGTCAGTGAATGTTTTATTCAGTTCCAGGCATGATGCATACTGTCCAGGGCTTGGCTAATGGTCTTCCCATGAGCGGAGTCTGTTCTGGCCTTCTCTACAGCGCATACTCTGCAGCTTTCTCAATTATCAATGAGTAGCAGTTGTCTTGGAAACTTGATTAAAGGAAGCTTATTCCATATATTTAGTTTTCAGACCTCATATTTACTCATTAGATTACATGATCCAAGGACTCCTTAGAATTTTTACATACTTCCTTTTCTTAAGTTTGTTACATGTTAGAATGAAAGTCCTAAAGAAAAATCTTTTCCTACTACTTTATCTTCTCTATTATCATTTGATTTATTTATTATTACTCTTGTTGTCTGGCTTGATGGTTGTATTTTCATAAATATAGTCACAAACATAGTCACTGTATTCTAAGTTTAATTCAGGGTTTGGAAATTAGTTTTAGAAGATTTTAGTCTTCTACAATATTTCTAGGTTGAAATCTATTTATTTTTATATCAAGAAAATTATAATTTTATTTCTTCATTTGCAGTGGGCTATCATTTTATTTTTAAACTTTAAAATATATTTCAGGTAGATGTCTTAAAAAATACCTTAGCACTGTGGTTATGCAATAATACAAGTACTCTTATTTTTTAAAAGTTAAAACAAACTCACCTGTGTTTATGATATTGACAGATATGGTTTGTGGCTTTTCGTTTTGACATATGCAATATTTAGTTTTAGTCAAAAGTATGCTTTTTAAAAATACTTCATTTTAGGAGACATATGTTAATATCCTTATTACTTGACTTACTAATTCTAAATGATATTTTTCTTGCCTTTTGTTCTTAACATATATTAGACAGCAATCATTTTTGGTCCCAGTCTTTTTCCTTCTAATTAAAAAAATTAAGAATGGCCATTTATCCACAAAGGGGCTAATTAGATTCTTTCACTATATATTTTATGTCAGTGACATCTTATTCGCGTGCGTCAGTATTTTCCATCCTTTATTTTCTTTTGCTTTTGTGATTATCCTTAGTCATATTTAATTACCTGATGTTAACTATTCACTTTTTTTTTTTTGCAAGAGAAGCATACGAGTGTGAAATCAGCAGAGTCTTCACATAGTGTGATTGGTTATGTTTCCTTTAGATAGGGTCTCAGATTATGAGAATGTTGACTACCTCTTGAATATGTTTCTATTTCAATTATTTTGCTTCTGTTACTTTAAGCATTTACAAAGTCTGCATTTTTTCTTTCCATCTATTACTGTGGTTTTCAGTAGTATATATTTGATGAGTTTTGCTTTGTTTTATATTTTGAGACAGAGCCTCACTCTGAAGCCACATTGGCCTTGAACTTGTGTTTCTCCATCTTTGTCCTTTCAAGTGTTGAAATAGATGTAAGTTGTCACTCCATTAGGATTTAGCCTTTCTGTTGTTTATTCAAAACCTGTCTTTGATCTGTTTTGTGTGTGTGTGTGTGTGTGTGTGTGTGTGTGTGTATGAAATCTACTCTTAAGTGTGTATGTGTGAAATCCATTCTGAAGTGTGTGTATATATATTAAATCCACACATATGCATAGGTATTCATGTAAAAAGTAACTCATAAGTCTATGTGTGAAATATACTAATAACTGTGTGTGAAATCATTCATAAATGTATGTCTGAATTAATTTATTAGTGTGTGTATTTAAAATCTAACTATAAGCATGTGTGTATGTATAAAGTCCTCTAATAAGTGCACTTATATGAAATGACTTATAACTGTGTGCATATGCATGAAATCCACTAATAAGTGTGTAAAATTACCCTTAAGTATGTGCTTATGTGAAAATTCTCTCATAAGTACATGTGAAACCACTCATGGTGGTTTATGTGTTCCATCAACTCATGTTGCATGTCCACTTACTGTCTTTGCTAATTTATCAGTAATCAGACAAGAGGTTTTTTTTTATTTTTTATTTTTTATTTTTTTTTTGCTGCTGAACAAGTAGAATTTGCCCTTAGGCAAACACCAATCTTTTAAAAAATTATTTCAGCTACTAGAGATGTATACCAAATTCACAAGATGATATTTCAACCACAGCCAGAAAGCCACAAAGGTATCTCTTTTGCACTATCAGAAACAGTACTTATGCTCGACCTTTTAGTTATTAAAATTTGCTATGTAGTAGACAGTGGGGAAAATCTCAATTAGAAAGAAACACAGAATGATCCAGATATATTTTTCTGGCTATAATATAATAAACCAGAAAATGATAGCCAAAGTAAGCACACTGTCTTACATTGGTAATGAGGTAATAAAAAACAATCCTATTTTCTAAGTGAGCCTTGGATATAATAAACATTTAAATTGCTATTGAAGAGCAGGAATAATGAGCAATACCTTCTTTAGCAGAAGTCATGAGATATGAACTAGAATGCTGAGATGATAATTGTAATAAAACAATCTTCTGTTTCTAAAAATGTTTAACAAGGAAGCAATAGAAAATTTTCCATAAGACTTTAGTAGAAGAACTTCAAAGTTTATTTAAGGAAGGACTCTACTAGAGGTATACGTTTACTTACAAGTAGAATCATTTATTGCAACAGTAAGCCAAGATACTTGGTCAACTGGGTGGGATAATTCTCTGGAAAACTAAATAAGTTATTAAACAATACTGTGATTATTTTTATCAGACATAATTTGATTCTTTAAAATCAAATTTAAATGATATTTTGGCTGTTTTACTCCCTAATTTTTAATCATTTAAATCCATTTGTCATCTGTAGCCACATACATTTACTTGAGATCTTTCATACACTGAGCCACCAACCAGACAGCATGCACAAACTGGTATGAGGCCTCCAACACATGTACAGCAGAGGACTGTTGGGTCTGGTCTCCATGAGAGAAGTCGCACCTAACCTTCAAGAGACTTGAGGCCTCTGGGAGTGGGGCTAAATTATTTTTTAAATAAAAATTTCAGGCTTTGAAAAATGTTTGAGCATTTAAAAAATATATGTGTTCGGTTTTGAAGATGCAGTTTGTTTGTTTTTATCAACAGTGAGGCCTATCTGAATTTCTTTTAAAGAGGCCAATCTGAATTTCTTTTAATAACAGAAATAACTTTCAAGAATTTCTTTTTAAATTGAAATCAGTGTTCAATATTTTAAAAGACAATTGAATTATTTTTATTAATGTGTAAGAATTACAACAAACTGTGCTACATTTCAAGATATCTGGCATGTAGATAATCTGGGCCTCACCTCAGGACCAGTCCTGTGTGCTACCATTGGAGAAATCAGGAAGAAGACGGGTGACTTAGATCATAGCAGCTCTGTGAAGTCCAGGCCAGAGCTCCTCTGGGTGTTACCCACTCATTCACTGAATTTGGAGGCACAGCTCGAGAATGTAAGAGTGTGGCTTCCTTCTCCCTCAGATTTACCTGAGTCTTCCTTACCTCACTTAGAGCAGACAGCCCAATCCCCATATTTGCCTCTCTCTTCCCTTAGATGCCAGACAGGATCCCATTATATAATAGCCAAGAAACTAGTGTAAAAGTAACTTCTGACCTGTATTCATTACTCATTCCAGGACAAAGGGCAGACCTATCATATCGTCTATGGAATGATCTGGAATCCCAGGGAAGGCTTGCACTGAGAGTTCCTTCTCAGTGAACCATTACATCAGGCGCACTGTCCTTTGGGTGTTCAAAGACTTGGATCCATCTTAGTGTGAACTGTCTAGCATGGGCTTATGGAAGCAAGAGTCTTGGCCCTCAGGCCTGGGACAGACCTTCCTGCCAAATTCATAACAAGGTTTCTAGGTCCCAACCCCACCCCCAGCCCCAGCCTCAGTCCCAGGCCCCATCCTCAAATGTCCCTCAACAGCAGACTGTGGTGGAAATTATAGGTGTGTGCCTCTATTTATCATCTGAACTGTACTGTAGAAACAGATGTTTACAGGAATAAACCAGTCACCAGAAAAAAAAAAAGGTATATGGCATGCGCTGTCCAGATCAGGAGAGTTGGCTGCTCTTATAATCATAATTATAATAATTTTATATAATTATAATTGCTTTATATTATATAATATATTATATATTATATCATGTATTTTATATGTATAATATATATAATATTGTGTATCATCTTTATGCTGGAGCCTTCCACCTCCTCCCTTCTAGACGTTTAGAGCACAGAACACAATATTGCACTGTTTGTATAATGCTGCGATGTAATTCTTCTATCTACCTGCATTTTGGTAACTAGTCTTTCAACTCATCATTTTCTCTTCCTTTAACCCTTTGACTGGTGCATGTTGATCTATCATTGTGTCGTTGGTATAAATCCAACATAATCACAATAATTGATCTCTTGACATACTGTTAGATTCAATCTGTCAGCATTTGTCTCAGAAGTTTCCTATCTGTGTTCACACATGACCTTTGTGTGTCCCTTTTTGGGCTTTATTTGTCTGGTATCATGATATTGGCCACTCAGGCTGAGTTTGAGAGGATTTTTTTGTCTGCCAACTCTTTGGACTAGTTGGAGGAGAAATGACATAAGCTATTCTTTAAAATCCCGTCGAATTTTGACAGTGAAGCCATCTGGTCCTAGATTTTTCTTTGTTAGGTAATTTCTTTATTAAGGATTCAGGTTAATTTTGTGTTATTGCTGTGTCCAGGTTTCTAATATCTTTATGGATCAACTTTTGTAGTTTGTGTCTATGTAGAAATCTGTCAATTTCTTCCAGGAGTTTCAACTCTTTGGTACATACCAAGTCATGAGACGCCAGTTCTCCCCACCCCCTTACTGTGCTCTTTATTTCAGTGATAAATATTATTCAGTGATAAATATCACTCTGTTATGTACTATGTGATTGATTCTTTTATCATGCCTAGTATATATCTTATCAACCTTGCTTATAACTAAAATATAAGTTTCAGGACACTGGAAAATTTATATGGTTTTTCATTAGAGCTGCTCATGCCATATACTGATGATAAATGTTGGTTGAATAAACAAATGAAAATACTTTAGCCTTTGTAGGAATAATAATGGAAAAAATATACAGCACATAAAATTAAATCATGCTATTGTTTATTCCTTACAATTTATAACAAGAACACATAGATAGGAATTAAAGTGGGATCTATAATTTTCCCGTCTTAGAGATCAGATAAAAATTGTGGGTTGTAAATTCTTAGCCTATCTTGTTTTTTTTCTTTCCTCCAAATATATGGCATTTGGCAACTGATCTTTAATTTCCAGCTTCGTGACATGACAGACTCTAAATTTTTCTCCAGAATCAGATTAACAGTCCAAAGAAAGGGAAAGGAGTCTGGCATGTTGCTGTGGACCTGCTGCCTCCATTACCTCCTGGGCCCTGTTCTCTGTATCTCGGAGGCATGAAGAGACAAACAATGGGCTGGTTCTCATTTATCCAATACTGGCTCACACCTCTTTCTTTCTTAACATTTTAATTACAAGACGTTTTAAAGATTTCTCCCAGGTCTTTCATGATCAAATGATAAGTCTCTTCACTCATTTTCCACAGTCAGTTTTGTTTAGCTGAAGTGCACCTTCCAGGGGATCTGGAAACAAGCCCAGTAGATGGTATTGCTACGCTAGAAGGTGAAACACAGGTTGGCCCAGCCTCTGCTTCCCTGAATACCCTGTGTGCTGCTCCTCTGTCTCTGTTTCCTGATACAGACTGTTGATGGGAGAAGTCACTGCCAAGCCAGTTGTTTCCTTCAGTGACTTACTGCCTTTGTGCCACTGCCCCCCCCCCCACATAGTGTTTGGTTTCTGTTTTTAAGAGACTCCATTCCTGCTAGCTGCCCCCAACTGTCATCTGTCACCTGTATTTTTTATTCTCAAACCTCAAAGTTCTTTGCTTATATGTGAGTTGTATGCTATGTTCTTGGCGCTCTGCAGTTCTTGTTCCTACCGAGTTCCATCTAACCTTTGTCGTTAGCTTTCAAATAAAATCATCTGCCTTTATTCCTCCTTCAAACTGTTCCAATTTCTCTCTGTTAGCCTCTTTGAAGGGTATTCTTCTTTGAAATTTAGCTATCATTTCCCAAATATTTTCATTTTGGTGTGCATATTTTTTTTATTGATATGAGGTCTCATTGAGAATGCCAGGTTATACTTTTCATGTCGACTATTTACCTCCCTATTCAGTTTCAGTTATATGAAAATTGAGTTTATTTTTATGGTTTTCTTTTTGTAACTTGCTATGGCTTTGTGTTTTATTTTGGCCTTTCATTTCTCCATATCTCTCTCTCCCCATCTCTCTCTCTCTCTCTCTCTCTCTCTCTTAGAGGTTTGCTAATTTACAAAGTTTACTTTTAAATTCTCATTTGTTTGTCCACTCTCATAAGACTAATTATCTAGGGTCTTCTGATTGAGATGCATTTTTCTTCTGTGTAGATAATTCTTTCTTTGCCTCCTATCTTATTTATATATTTTGTGCACTTTGAGTGTGTGTATGCCCCATAAAACGCATGTGGGAGTCAGAGGGGCACTTGAGGGAGTCAGTCCTCTGAATCTATTGTGTGGGTTTCTGGGACTACACTCAGGTTTTCATTCTTCATGGATAGTAGGTGAAAGAGAAAAACTTAAGAGGGAAAAGAAAAAGAAAATATGAGATAGAGATATAAACAATAAGATTTAGGGAAAGCAAAAGAAAGTCAAGACGAAGTGACCACACAAGACCAATCAAGACAACAAAGTTCATCCTTGCCTAGGAGGTGGAAGTTGAAGACACTTCAGTCTACTTCCAGGTTCTTCAATTTAAACTTCACTAAGTGCATGTTCTGGAGCTTTTTCCAGTTCAAGCAGAATGGACTGTGTATAGACTAAGCTTCATAAATACACTAAAGTGGGTGAAGCCAACCCTGATCGTGTGAGACTGAATTCTGCTCACAGCTTCTGTAATGGGCTCAGAGATTTCGTGTGCGTAACAACCATTCTTCATTCACTCCCATTACTGGAGTTACAGACCAACCATTTAGATGCCCAAGAGTTCCTGAGATGTTCTACTATGCTTGTGTGTGTGGTGTGTGTTAGAGAGAGACAGAGACAGATAAAGAGAAAAAGATTCCCTCACAGTAACTGAATTCCTGTCAGATGTTTCTGGGACTCCATGCTGAAAGATGAAGAGAATCAAGTCTTGGGCACTTAGTGATCCATGCTGGTTTCTGATCCAGCCTTTGTTTATAACACACATGGCAGGTTTTGCTCTTCTCCCCAGAAGTTGGGCCATGCTTTCCAAATAAAAATATCCAGTGCATCCTTGTTGCTTGCAGCCACATTTTCTACCATACAGAGATATGGCTGTGCAAGTCCATATAATTTCCTGAACCTACAGTGACTTAGTGGTATCTGGTAAAGAAAGACCAATGGAACTTGGAGATATTAAAATGTAGGTGTGTGTAACCAAGTGCATCGGTTTTTTTGGTAGTATACCTCTTCTGATGGTTTCCATCCATGTTATCAATGAACAAATAGGTAAAATTGGGCTTCTTCTCCAGGGTGACACTATTTTGAGTAAAACAGCCAACCACAGCATGCATGGGAACCTGAGATGACAAGTCTTCAAACCCAAATCTATGAAGTGTGTTACCAAGTTTTCTTTCATCCATAATTAATAATATATAAAATCCACCTGTCAAATAGTCTCTTGTCTAATCCCAAGTTCAGACAGGGTAACGGCAGAAGCTCTTCAAGGACCAATTTCTAACTGCTCTGGAAACTTTCACTGGGAAGTTTCCCTAAAGCCTGAGGAAGAAATTTCTAAAATGAGTCAAAAACACCACAAACTGTCAACAAATCACACTCTCATCTAGCAAACCTGAGAGTATTCTAACAACCTGACAAAACATCTACTCTTTTCCCTGTCATGGGTGTAACCTGGCTCCTTGGCTCAGTGCTGTCTCATTTTCCATACAGTTACAACTGAGAAGTCACACTCACCTCAGGTTTTATTTGCATAATGGAAAAAAGTATCACACAGTAGGAGTCAAAGGGGTTGAAGATCTGGTTCTAGTGTGCTGTCATAGCCTTCCAGGTTCTGCCCCTGAACCCTGGAGATTTTCCTTCTGTCATTTGCTAATATCTCCACTGAGCACACCTTCCTACCCTCCAGATAGCCTACTGCCTGCTAAGCACGTGATATTAGAAATTTCTGTCATGTTTACAAGTTTGGCTTTTCTGAATTAATATTTTTATTAATTAATTGGAAATTTCCTATAATGCATTCTGATCCCTCTTGCTTCCCATTTCTCCCTGGTCCTGCTGTGTGCTCTCACCCTAGTATTCCCCACAAAACAAAACAAAACAAAACAAAACAAAACAAAACAAAACAGCCCACCATGTCTAATTTCAGCAAAAAGTTCAGGATTTCACATGCCATTCCACACCACACCACCTTCCAGGCAGCCATATACATTGTAGAAAGGGCCATGTCCCCATTCTTGTACCTCAGATTTTCATATTTATTTTTGTTTATTTTACAATAGTTCAATTCAATATTAATCTCTCACGATTTTTTCCAGCAGATAAAAATATATGTTCTCTACTTCTATATTCATGCTTCATGATATTCCCTTATATTGGCTACATAGTAATAGTATTTGTTCACCTTATATCTTTCACAAGGAGACATTTATTTACTGAGGTTTATATATCTCTTCCCCACCGAGATTTTTTGAATCTTCTACTGGTGATGTGCTGTCTTCTTTTTATTTCTCACAGGATAATTTGTGTCTTCTTAGAAGACTTATTTTTCAGGATATTCTTTCAACTGGAGGAAAAAGTAGTTTTCAGTTATCAGAATTGTTAAGATCCTTGCTTTTCCACTGCAGAGAAAACTCTCTTCTTAGATGTGCTGCCTGATAGCAATCCTCTGGGGCAGTCAGCCTCCTGTATCTCTCTATGGCAAACAACATTCAATAAGTTCACTGGCTGCCAGCCCTGCTTGCCTGCCCTTCTCCCTAGCTGGCTTCTGCTGTCGAGGAACATGGTGTCTGTTCCAAGGAGTGCTCTGCAGTTTCAACAAAGGCATAATTTCCAGAGAATTCTCAGATGAGCTGTTGCCATTTTTCCCATCTAATACCAGTCTCTGCCTGCTCATTCTTAGCAATGTGTCCTCATAACGATTCCCACTCCAACTGTCATGAACAAGGGGTGCAAAATGGTGCCTCTGGTTGAGTCTGCCACCATTCAGATCCGTTGACATGTCTGTGACCATGCTATACATGGCTTTGCTTAGTGTTCTTGTCTTTCTGGGGCTGTTATTTTTGATAAATTGTTAAATCAATAAACTATTCAATTTCCAAAATTGAGACAGAGATATTTCTGAAATTATGAATTAGTGTGCTATTCTTCAAACGTTTGTGTTGTGAAAGAAAATTCTAGATATTTGTATGTCCTCTATTTTGATTTTAATAGAAAAGCATTAAGAAGTTAACATGAATTATGTGTATTCCATAATCATCAGGATTTACCTTAGGGACAGGTATTATAGCTCCGAACAGCATGTTAAAAAGAGACTTCCCACAGTTCACTGTGTTTCAGCTAGCATATTTCCATCAGCAAAGGAGAGCAGATTCTTACTGTGCAAAGACAGAAGCTTGGCTGATTATTGTGGAGGGAAAATGTGCCAGTTGTCTGACTGAGCAGAAGTTATTTAATATCTCTGATTCTCATTGCCCTCATCTATAGACCAATATTAAGAAATATATTCTGCTTGGGGTAGTTTGAAGATTAAACAGAACAATTTATTGATCAAAATCAGAGACATTAAAAGTTTCTTGCAAAATATATTGTTGCTTTCTAAAGATGGTACACATTACTTTGTAGAAAGCAGTGGAGGAAATATTTCTCTTTTACTGATAAAAGGAATGACCACATGCATTTTATAGTCCGTACTGATGCATTGGTTTTGCAACCTTGTGACTGAGATATTTATTATTTATTTATTTATTTATTTATTTATTTATTTATTTATTTATTGGCTTATTCACTTGATAAGGTATTGGCTGTGACAGATCACGACTGAGCTGAATGGTATATTGATGAAGAATCATAGCCTTGGTCCTCAAATCTCAATGTAACTTCTCTGAAAAGCTGTTTTTCCTCCAGAGCTTGTACTTTGTGGTTGGCCACCTGCTTTGCTGCGACTTTGTTGCTGTTCAGCTTCTACTTCTGCAGAATCTTGCTTTCTTCCCTCCCCTCATGAGCTGCTGCCAAGCTAATCTATCTTCCAGTCTGCATCCAGCATTCCCAAGCCACTTCTCCATGCTCCCTTCTGTTACAGAGTGTGGGGTAGTAGTGCCAATTACATATTCCTGCAACGCTGCTTCAGTTTAAATGTCCCTCATAATTAATGTGTTAGAAACTCAACTTTGGGGTAGGGTATTTCAGAGAAGACTGAAACATGGGACCTCTGTCCTCATGGGTAGATTAATTTATGACAGCCTTAATGAGTTTGATTACACATCATGTGATGTCCCTTGCCATGCCATGATGCAGCATAAGTCTACTGGATGCTGGTCACATGCCAGTACCATGGATTTGGGTGGCTCCAGAATGACAATAAGTGAATTCTAGAAAACCATTAGGCATTGGATCATAAAAATGAAGAGTAGAGCAGATGGCGGTGCTTTCTGAAGAGTCAGGTGATGCTGTTTCTCAGATGCTTTGGGGTACTGTCATCTAAGCATGCCATGCTTTTATCTTCTTTAAAAATTTAATGTGTTTATTTTATGTGTGCAAGTATTTTTTCCTACATGTATGTGTGTGTACTACATGTATGCCTGATACCCAAAGAGATCAGAAGAAGGCACCAGTGTCCCTAAATGTGGAGTTATGGATGGTTGTGAGCTACCATGTTGGTGCTAGGAAAGAAAACTATGTCATATCCCAGTGTGACAAGTACTTTTAACCACGGAACCCCAGTCCTAATGGTTACCTTGAAATCAGAACAGATGCAACTGCCCATAGAAGGCCCTCTGGACACTGGGGCAGTTAACAGTCTCCTCCACACTAGGCAATTCTTGAGCCCTGTCTCTCTGTGAGTAGATAAAAGAGGCAGGATAGGGGAGACTGTTCTGTGATGCTACCTGTCAGTTACCCAAGTTCCCAGAGGTGATCCTTGGAAACCACTCACTGAGCTAAACTTAGATGGAATCATTTCTTCACTCTGTTGTTCTTACCATATCTGTGGTGAATAGACATTTGTCCATCTTTCCCCAAGAAAAGTCACATAATAATCTGTTTCATTTCAGTTCATTAAGTGTATTACCATGAATACATTATGCCATGAACATAAATAGACATGTGTTTGTCTTTCCACAATGTCATAGTTAACTGAATAACAATAAATTTATAAGGTACAGCAAATTCAGTCGTGGCCATTTGCCAGGTAACCCTGATTATGTAGGTTCTTTTACTAATTCCCATGTCACAGAATACATAGTAAATACATCTATATATATGTATATATGCAGTTTACAAAATGAATACAAGTTTAAAAAGCTGCAGCAGAGTTCAAAAGGCTTCAGAAGTGGGTCAAGAGAAATGCAAATAGATAGTCTGTATTGATAAGATAACAAACCCAAATCAGCTCCAGGGAAAATGCTGCTACCATGGAGTTCGGGCCTCAGAAGGCTGTGAAAGTGTGTAGATCAAGGACCAATACTTAGAAAGTTGGGGAAAACATGTTGCCTACACTGTAAAGGGTACCAACTCATGACAAATTGATTACCAAATATAAACACATTTTAAAATGGAAAGAGAAAATAAGTAAACCTCAGATCACACCACTATGATTATGATTATATCTGATAGAGTACAAAATTGTTCTATATTGAAAAATAGTTGAGTAAACAAAGGAAATTAAAAGTGTTAGCTCTGGAAAGAAAGATAAGGGACAGACAGACAGAGATAACATGTCCATCCTATTTTGGCACTTACCTCTGGGAGTGCCCACAGAGTGCATTAAATAAAATAAAAAATAAGTAGCAGTTCCAGAGAACACAGAGCTAGAGTTAAAAATATCCCATTAATGCAAGTGCATTAATAAATGGAACAAGGGGTTGTCTATAAGGATGTTTGAAAGTCCACCGTAACTGATAAACACAGGCAGTTGACACTTAACATACCACAAATATACAGACAATACTTTGAATGGTAGTGTAGAAAACCTGAAAAGAATTTTGTGAAACTACAAAACTACTATCCTAAGGACCTGGAAAAATGTAATGGTTCTTGGAGGAGAGTTTGTGTGACAAGTCAAAGTTTCAGACACACTGCTTCACATAACATGGAGTAACGCAGCCTGATATCCACAGAGTCTTTCTGAAAAGAAGCAAGTGTACCTCTTGGCAAGGTGTGGCCGTCTAACAAGCTGGCAATAGTAAGATCTTTTCACTGTCTCTCACTAGTCAAGTGTCAGCTCCCAAGGAACTTTCTGACTGTTTACTGAAAACACATTTGCTAAGCAAAAGAAATATCCATTTGATTTATGTTGAGAAGAGTAATGTAGCAGCATGAATAAATTATGAAAATACTCTGTATAACACAGGCAGTATGTTAGAATAACAGATGCAAACTTGTTCTGTGAATGATGAGGTTATTCTCAAGTTTATGTGTGATTTTATTCTCAAGCTGTTCATCGCATCTTCCCCCCTATTTTATTTGATTTGAAAGCATGCGATTCTAAATGGAGACCAGTTTATGCTTTAAAATTGGAGGCAACAGGATGAAATGAGAAAGAACAACAGATTTAACGTAGAGAGGATTTGAGTTGACTTCCTTTGCTACTTCATAGCTGTGACCTTGAGAAAAATCAGCAGTGTATTCTTGGTACCTTTGTTGTCCTACACATTTAAAGAGGATTCCAATACCAGTCCTATACAGTTTTTAGTATAATTAAATTAGATAATGCCTGCAAAAGGCAGTTGCTTTGAAAGCTTAATTATAGCAATTATTATATGTTGTTCATATATGAAACATATAAGCTCCATTGTAAGTACATTAATAACATGAGATTTCAAGATTTCCTTTAGTAGACACTTAATTTAAAATTTTTGGTTTACTTTGCTTTGTTTTGTTTTATAAACAAGGTCTCAAGCACCTCAAGCTATCCTTGAACTTACTATTTAGTCAAGAATATACCCAAGGAGGATCTTAAGTGCCTGGCTCCTTTTCCCCTACTGTCTAAGTCCTGTGATTGTAGGTGTGTGTCACCACTCATGGAGTTGATCTGAGTTTTTAATATTGTGTTTTAACTTCAGTTATGGGACATAATTCACATCTAGAATATCTAATTCAAGATTGTGAAGAGTCCTAAATGAATGGCTATCAGTGTGAATTCATGGAAAATGAGTTTTCATAGTCGTTTGTGAATACATCTTTAAACACTTCTTTATTTGACATGCAGATAATGGAATTTCATTGAAATAAATAGACCTTTTCCTTTGTTGCTAAAATTACCTTTCTGTTTGAGTGTGGTTTTGCATGCCTATAATCCCAGGGCTTGGGAGGCTACAGCAGACTAACCTCTGTGAGTTGAAGACCTTCACTCACAGAGCTTGCTTCAAAAAAATAAAGGAAGGAAGGAAAGAAGGAAGGAAGAAAGGAAGGAAGGAAGGAAGGAAGGAAAAAGAAAGAATTCATAATTCATAGTTGGGGAGATGGCTCAGAGTTTCAGGGTATGTATTGAAAAGATCCCGAGTTCAGTTCTTTGCACCCATGGAAGGAGACTCACAATCATCTGTCATTCCAGCACTAATGGATTCAATGTCATCTCTGGACTCCAAGAGTATTAAATTAATGTACACACACACACACACACACACACACACACACACACACACACACACAATTGAAAAATGTCTTAAAATTAAAATTACTATTTTATTCAAAGTATAGCAGTATTTGATAGTTTTTATCCATTAGAAATGAAAGGAAACTGTTGGTAAAACATGCTCTAATATGCTCACAGATAAAAGAAGTCTATATATTGAGAAGCTGAACTTAATAAAATCAAAATAGAAAAATTATTGAGCGTATCTTCTAGCAAAATAAAAATTGCAGGGTAAAGTAATGCCTATGTTTTCTCCTGACCTTTAAGGCAGCCAAGTGTTCTGCCATGGTTTTAGTAATACAGAAAAGGTATTTTTATAATGTGTTATTTCTGTTTAAAGAAAAGGCTTAGAATACAGCTTAGTTTATTTCTAAAGTAGCAGGTGGAAATTTAAGTATTTTTTAGTGGTCTGACTACTGGTCAGTTTTGAGGTCATTTTTGAGATATGGTTTGAGATCAGGAAAATAAGGCCAGACCATGATACACTGTGATGTTACTATGTGTCGTATGTTTCTATTGCTGTGTTGTAAACATTACATCCCAAAGTAACCTGAGTGGGAAGTTTTTTTTTTTTTTTTTTTGGTTTTGTTTGTTTTGCTTTTGGCTTACTCATTCCAAGTTACAGTCCATCAAGGGAATCAGAGCCAGGAGCTCAAACTGGATGCGGAGAGAGGAATTAAATCAGAAGTCATAGTGAGAAGCTGATCACTGCCTACCTCATATGGCTTGCTCATGTAGCTTTCTTATACCACCCAGGTCCACATGTCAATGGGTGTGGCACTGTATAGTCACCTGGGTCTTTCCTCACCAATCATTAATCAAAAAACATTCCTCAGTTGAACCTGCAGGCCAACCTGATTGGAAGCATTGTCCTTATTAAGGTTCCTCTTCTCAAAAGGCACTGGTTATGTCAGGCTGACAAAACCTCAGCAAACTCACCAAATACTTATCCTAGTCACAGTTCTGAGTGACAGATACTAGACTTGACATCATACTAAAAGAGACATTATATTTATTCCCAAGTTTCTTAGCATCCTGTGTTGATGAAGGACATGAACAGAACAGTAAAGGATTTGGTAGTCATTGTACCAATTTTATTTTTTGGTATGTATAACACATTTGTTGTGACTGAAACCCAGGCAACAATTTTTTACTAAATTATTTGCATGTAGCAATCGCTTTATTTTCCAATCTTCAAATGCTCTCAAATACAGGTTAACCTTAGCAGAGTGGTTAATGAACAGTGGAAAGGGTCTTGTTCTGAACCCTGGGCCCAAGGAATGATGGGTCTTTAAAGGGTGGGGTTCTGTTCGTCATGGATGCTGGATGTGAAAGACAGCAAAATCCCAAACAGGAGCATGAGCATGGAGATGACCAACTTGCCTGAGTATGAGCACATGGTTTCAGAATAGATTCCCAAACAAAACTAAGTGAAAGTTCTTCTCCATATCATTTTTAAAAATTGACCACATATTCTGGGCTGGAAAGGAAATCAGTTCATATCTGAGATGGAAAACCAAAAAAAAAAAAAATTATAAGAGTCCTTTTATTTTCTTTCTGACAAAATGCTAATTAATAGAAAATACAACTTGTATTAATCAATAGGAATAATTAATACTGAGACTTGTGTATTCATTCTCCATACCCCTAGATGGTAGACAAAGTCTCAGATTACAGGAACTAAGAAATTTGGAAATTTATTTTCATAGCTTGTTAGGGAATAAGCATGAAATATTATCAATCATGTGATTTTATTCTTAAGTAAAATCAAAAAGGGTGTGAAATGAGACTCTCTGACCCCTTGGACAATGGCTGAAGGGACAAAAATATCAAAGTGTCTTGTGATCATGAGAACAAAGTCAAGAGAGTCACTATAATTGACTTCTCTTATACGGCTTCTGGAGGAACCTTGAAATATGATTTCTGAGGCAGTCTGTATCACAGAGTTCCTGAATGACAAGGGGGATGATACCGGTGATATATCTTGCTGAAGCTTGGTTAGTTGGAAGATTGAATTCACTTTATATATCCCAGTGTTTGCATGCATGTATATTAGCGCACTACATGCATGTGTAGTGGCTATGGATGTCAGAAGAGGTCATTGGATTCTCTGGAACTGAGTTACAGAGAGTTGTGAACTGTCCTGCTGGTGCAGGGAGTCAAAATCTGGCCATAGGTGAGAACAAGTGCTCTTAACTGCTGAGTTGTCTCTCCAGATATCTGCAGTGATTTTATTTGATTGAATTCTTCAATCCTGAGCTTTTGTTTCATTTTTTTGGTCCATGTTGGTTCACTTCCTTGCTGATGCTTATCTCTATGATTTTAAGTTTCACCTCTAAACTGCTGACCATTTTGTTCACTGGAGCAATGTTCTTATTGGTCTCCTGGAATGATTTTCTTACTTATTTTACCTGATTATCTTAGTCCTTTAAAAGTCATCAGTCCCCCTTTAGAGAGGGATTCTGAAGTCAAAGTCTTTGCCTTCCAATGTCAAAAAATTAGGAGAGTGTACAAGTTTAATGTAAACTGCTACCTTGCAAATTCTTGGTTTTGTTGCGCCTTTAGTATCGGTTAGCATAAATGTGTTTTTCACTTTTTCTTTTCATTCATTTTGTTTTATATGTCCTCTTGCTGGATTGTCTTTAGTTGTAATTATGCTTTCTACTGCTTTAGAAAGGAAATAATAACTGCATTAACAGACAAAATGATTTAAAGGTAGTTCTAACATTGGTTTGCATGAGAAGACATCAAGTACTCCATTTGTATTTTGATGATTAGAGACAGAAGTCCGAGGAGACTACAGCTTGGGAAAATGCTCTTTGCAGTTTCATAGTTAAGGAGATCAATATTTAAGTAGAGAGGTAAGAATGGAGTAGGCAAGGGTAGAAAGTAGGGGATATAGTGAGTCTGAGAATAAATTATACACCAGGCAAAGAGATAAGGCAACTGAGGAATGCTGGAAGCAGAAGAGGCGGTGCTATTCACAGAGGAATACAAATTGGTTGTCTGGTGCCAAATCATCAGACGTGAAAACTACATACAAATAATATTATGCAGGCTGAGCTGGTTATACTTAGGAATATATATGTATATGCTTTTTATATGCATTCAATAACATTTAGTAAAAACTGGAATCATGTGAGGGTTTGGAGGAAGGATAGGAAAAGGAGAAATTTGGTAGTTTATTATAATCTCAAAAATACCATTAAAAAAAGAATAGTTTCATTGTTCTATTTAAAACAGGATTTCCTCATTACCTCAGTAAACTACCTTATAAAAACATCCTAAGGAAGGACTAGTTTACTCTGACTTATTTTCTCAGTCTGTCAGAGCGGGGATGCGATGTCGCAGGAGTCTGAGGTGTTTGGTCATCTGTGTCTACTGTTGGGGAGCAGGCAGTGATGGCAGCTGGTGCTCAGTTCCTGTCCTTTCTATTAACTCTGTGACACTGGACCACAGGACAGCACCACCCAAGTATAGAGTGGGCCTTCTTAACCCAGTGAGCCTAATCTAGGCAGCCCTTCACCAAGCAGCCCAGGATGATTTCTCATACATGTATCTTGTTCTTGTCAAGTTGGCAATATTAACCAGGACAGGAAGGAAGTCTTGGGTTTAGAACTATGAGGAGTAACAGAGAAAATATTACACAGTAGAAAATATTACCAGTCACGGAAATCCTTGCCTGTAGTAAGCAAGTTAGAACACAATAGCCAAATAAAGCTTAAAAGTATACATAATGAAATATAAAAATAAGTCAAAAAACAATAAATGAAATAGTTCATAATGACTTTAGTGAATATTTCTTGGGGACAACATGGGTGATTGGGTAAGAAGTTTTTTTGTCTGCCTTCACATGGTTTTTTGTAACCATCACTGTGGGTGAAAGAACAAGCTAAGTCAATGTGTATTACATATGAGAAGGGTTCAATGACCAAAGGATTTCCATTTCTAAGCCCTATTGTCTTGCAAATCATCCCATGAACAGGGCTTTCAGTGACTGAAGCTTTGCAAGGGCATGCAAGCTTACTCATCTCTGTATACTTTTGTCACTGGGACATCAAATATGTCTGTAGACACACTACACCAACTTTCTGGTATGGAATGTAGCTTAGACACATAATGGTAGGAATGTGCATTGCCTTTTCTGGAGAGTACGTTTTGGGCAGCTGCTTCAGAGTTTCAACTGTCTGTCTGTCTGTCTGTCTGTCAGTGTCTCTATCAGTCTGTCTGTATATCTGTCTCAGTTTCTCTGTCTGTCTCTGTGTCTCTGTCTCTGTCTCTTTGCATCTCTTTTTCTCTCATCAGTCATTAATGATACTTAATTGGCAATAATAGCTGGAAATCAAAATGGTATTCTCTTTATCTCATGCTTTGTTGTTCTAAATCAAGAATTAAAACATGTACATTTCCTTAAAAAAGGAAATTTTCTTTTCTCAGTTACTAAGAAAATATTATTTAGGTTTTGGTTACACATGTTAATTTAGTATTTCTTGCAAATTTTACAAATTTGATGGATAGATACGACTAGTATCCCTAAATAAAATATCCTGAGTGAGGGGCTGAAGCATAAGTACTCTATTTTAGATTAATACCATGAAGTAGAAACAAATTATTTGTATTTTAATATATTTAAAATATTTTAATAAATTATTTAAAATATTTTATTGAATTAGTAGATTGATACATATGTGTATATAAATATACATATATCCACAAATATTAAGTTATTAATTGATTTTGTTAGAATATTTTACACAGTTTAGACAAATTCTCATTTAGATTGAGTCCAAGGCTAAGTATATCTTTCTTGAATAGACCTTTCCATCTGCAGCATTGCATCAAATCATTTCATTTCCAATGAGACAAAGTTGAGCTGTAGATCCTTTAAGATCTTACACCGATGAAGCAAACAAACTTTTCCAAATGCTTGAAAATGACCTTTAAAAACTGTGCCTACAGCATTCACACTAAAGAGTCTATTTATATATCAACATCACAAATTCATTAAAATACAGTTTTCATTACAACTTGAGTTTGCTATGAAGTGCCTTTAAATTTTTATTATTTACTTATTTCTCTATCATTTTTCTATCATCTATTTATCATTTAGCTATCTACAAATCTATCATTGATTTATGTACCTATTTTCTTTCTATGTATCTATCTATCTATCATCTATCTATCTATCATCTATCTATCATCATTTATCTACCAACCATCTATTATCTGACTATCATCTATCATCTCTATTGAACTATCTCTATTGCACAGAGGTTAGAGGAAATGTGTATTTCTCTCTTTCTACCACATTGGAATAGTTGTCTAGCTTGACCAAAAGTGCCTTCAGAATCTGGGTGTGGTGGCGCACACCTGTAATCCCAGAACTGGGGAGGCAGAGGCAGGTGGATTTCTGAGTTTGAGGCCAGCCTGGTCTACAGAGTGAGTTCCAGGACAGCCAGGGCTATACAGAGAAACCCTGTCTCAAAAAAACAAAACAAAACAAAACAAAACAAAACAAAACAAAACAAAACAAACGTGCCTTCACCCATTGAGCCATCTCAATAGCCCTGATGTACTTAATTATAATTTATACAATGATTTGTCATATAATGAATACATACTTCATATGTACATATATACATATATACATTCCACTCTGTCAACTCCTAGCCATGTATACACGAATAACTTCTGTCAGTAATACCACATTGCTGAAGTACATGTAATATCTTAGCTAGCTTATAAAATTCTTTGATGAATTAAATAAACTCACACTAGTAAAGGCCATTAGAAAATGTCTGGCTTTTAATATTTAATAACTTCCCATTTACTCCTGAAAATATGCCAGACTGCAACCTTGGGATTAGTTCTGCTTTATCACCGACTGAGAGACTGTCAGTACTCTCTTTGCTGTGCTTGGTTTTCTCATCTCTATAGTAGAATTTGATTGTAGTACAAGGGGTTGTGAGGTCCAAATTCAGATGCCAAAAAATGAGGGGGATCAGGGAGACTGGGAACTTGAATATTCCCTCGGCTGTATATAGCATGTATAATGTTGATAAACAACAATAATCAACTAAAACATCACTGTTTAGGTTTTGTCTTCTTAGACATCATGTGTCACATGATCTCACTATATCATGCTGACTCATAGACCTCCCCCAGATGTCAGGTGCCATTCATGTTCTTGCTGATGTGCCCAAAATATCCACACTAGCACTATGTGGTCTAAACAGTAACTGACCCTTACAACCCTTTGTTTTCTGCCGGATGTTAGTGCAATAGAGACTACTGCAATGATGGGTACATCCCATAATTGCATGTCTGGTGTGCATCCACTACTCCCATGAAAAACTAGATTTCAAATCCCAGCTGGCTCATATGATTGATTATGCTGCCAGACATGGAAGATTTGTAACTTTTCAGGACTCTAAATTTACTGGCATTTCATTGACAAAACAATACTATAATGAGAAATATGATTTTGAGATCTATGATAGAAACAACCTGATTTTAGGGACATACTAGTCACTAAGATAGTCTTACTTTGGTATCATGTGAAGTTATTTCTTGTTAATATTTCCATATTTTAATGATGTTAAAGACCATGATTGTGACTTTTAATTGGATTTTTAAAACAGGATCATAACATCAAAGCTGGCTCAAATATCTTCTGCCCAGAAATGTATTGAAAGGAAAAAACAGTGTGTAGTGTGATTTTTCTATGCTTGCCTGCATTTTAGAATTTAGAATTCTCCAGGAAGCCTTTAAAAATCTTTGTGCTTGGCTCCTGTTTCCACAGATTCTGAATTTTTGGTTTAAGGGGGTGATTTAATAACTGTCAGGTTAAAGCCACTCGATAATATCTCGGGTGAAGAACAACATGACACTGGTTTTCACAGCATTGAAGGAATTAGGGCTATGCATTGCGATTCATATTTCAGAATCACGTTTGTCAAACCTCAGTATGCACAGCAGCTCCTGAGGGAATTAGACGAATCCTCCTTTTGACAGGCATGCCAGAAACTGGTGCAGACGGAGCCTGGATTACATGCTAAGAGTCACTGCTTTCAAGAGGTGTGAGTTTCCTGCCTGCTTGTTAAGCTTGGGCTATAGCATGAAATAAGTACATGAAAAGATTGCTTTATTATAAAGTATGACATAAATGTGAAGAGCTTACTGTTTGTTAGAACTAGGAGTCTTGGGTAAGCAGGTTTGAACTAAGTAGATTGCCAGACTGGCTAGCTGGAGGACACGTGACACACTCAAATATGACTGGAGGGGCTAGTGCTTCTCATCTATTTGCCTCCTTCTAGGTTGTTTATGTTCCCCTTTCTAGCTGTGACTCTAAAAATATGGACAAAATGTCTAGGTTCCAGCTTAAAGGCCTCAGCAATGATGGCTTTAGCTATTGATTGTCTTTTAAATAATCTTGGGTATCATTTGTGACCTAACTTAAGAAATCCAGTTCTAGAACCTGGCCATTGTAGATCAGGAGCCTCTTTTTTTTCTGTCTAAAGACATAGGAAATAATACCGTATTATATTTTTATTAAAACAAAACATGTGACCTTATCAACTCAATAAATCCATGGTCCGTGAAACATAGTATTCATCATAGTCCATTGATTTATATATCTTATTTGCATTAATAAAGGTACAAGGACATACACACAGTTAAAAGTTGGTTGCTGGTATGAAATGCAAATAGAGAATTTATGTTAATTGAACTGTCATGCCATTAGAGTAAAAACAGAATTCATTTTGCTAACTAGCTTCAGTGTCTCCAGAGCCTTCAGTGTAAGATGGGTCCTGCTAACATTTTGTTTCCCTCTTAACACATACTATACTTCCATGGTAAAATATAGGTATGCAACTTTCTACATTTCTATTATATATAAGTGCATCATGTTTCTGGGTGCGATAATGTGTTTTGGTGGCCTTTGAGCTTCTAGTAGCAATAGCTCATTGAAATTGGAAAACCATTGCAGATTTCCATTGATGTTGTGAAGTAGTTTTAGTACACAGTTCATGAAGGAACAGTTTTGTGGCTCGTGTGTCAAAAGCATGGACTTGAGTGTATTTTAAGCAACAGAAGCAGTTCTCAGGGTTGAGCCATCTTTTTGTTGATGAGTTATCAATATGCCCTTATAGAAGACTGATCAAGCATTTTTAAATGCCTCTGACCCAGTTTTTTTTCAGATTTCTCTTGTACTTTATTCACCTCTCCCTGCCAGTCTTATAATCAATGTACTCTAACATGATTATTTTACTATTTTGTGAATAGCAAATATTAACTAATGATTAGTTAGTTAGGCCATCTCTCTGAATGACCCATTTACTTCTTTTGTGATCTGATTTTTGATGCCTAACTTTATTATAATTCAATTCAAAAGCATGGATAATTACTTTAGAATTCATTCATTAAGTAGCTTCTGAGCTAAGACACCATAAACCCATGAGATCTCTACTATGCTTTTGCCAACATTTTAGGACATGCTAAATCTTAAAATCCTAAACACAGATGTATCTCTCTAAGGTACTTCAGAATGCTTTCCTCTGATCAATTATGTATTGATTTTAAAGTTTAATATTACGGAGTGATCATTTCTTTTATTTATAAGTTCTTGGGGAAATGTCTCAATAGTGAAATGGGGTTGAAATTAGACCAATTTTTTGTGAGCAGATTGAAAGTTCTAGCAAGAAGCAGTAAATACAAGATCTACTCATAGTAATTAGGAGAGCCAAATTACACAAGCAGTGTTTCCAGTGACTGCAAATTTTACCTTTATTATTTTAATTGCTTTCCTGTGAAGATAATATGAAGCCATGATTAATTTACAAATCATAAAAATTAAGAATTATTATATGAAGTTATAAAAGTATGCTATTTTATTGAGTAAATTAATGACTCTCTACCATGACAGTCTTCCTATTTCTATTAAACATATATATTCTTAAATAAACAAGGATCCACATGAATGCAAATTTGGTATTTTTTCTATATTTTATAGATAGTGAATGTTGAGTCTAAAATTAAGTGCTATATATAATAATATTCAGTAAATTCTTTATAAACCTGTCAATTAAAGTTTCAAAGGTGATGAATATTCATTTGCATTCATTGCCATGTGATTTTTTTCAAATAACTTGTTATGTTTCTTATGAGTCTCATTTTTACCCAGTATATCTTAGAAAATTTGTCATGTTGGACCAAAAAATCCCTATTTATATTTAAAGGCAGATGGTCTTAGATATTCGTAATTTTGACATTTGTCAATTTTTAAAGGCAATTTCTATAGCTTACTTTTATTACACATTGAAATGAAAATGAGAAATTAATCCCATTCTAAACTCTATTTTTTATCATCTCTTGTGTAGCCTACCTATAATTACAGTGCGCTGCTCTGTTGTATAGTTTAAGTGTTCACAGCTAAACAAAATGTGCATTCAAATGTGGTTTTCTATCATTCACATTAATGAGAACACGGAGGCATTGAAATAAATGGAATTTTAAATGGAAAAGTCATACTCACAGAAAGAAACAACAAAATATTTAATTGATTTATGTTTAATTTTATTCTATTAAGAAAAGGGAAACAGAATAGATGTTTACTTTTTAAAATATCTTATTGTAATATTTTATTTAATATGCTGGATGTGATTATTATTTTTATAATATTTTATATGTCTTCACTGTAAGTCAAAAGTCTCTAAAGTTGGTGTGGTAAAACCCTAACCCACATGCATTTTGATTTGCTTTTTATAGATGGAGGGAAGGAAACTCAGAAGAGAGCCTTGATCAGTCATGTATTTGAGATGGGGATAAACTGGGCAAGTTCAGAGAGCTGCCATCAATAATTTTCCCTTAATCCCCAAACTGTCCCACTGCTGAATTCACACTTTTGTTTTTATGTAGATTTCTCCTACTTCTACTATTATGCTAAGTTTCTTTTTATATTGAGAGGTCAACACTGTCATTTGTCACAGCATATTTTGCTTCCTATTTAAAGGGCTGAGAACTATTCAACGAGTAAGGACAAGAGATGCATCTACTATTTAAGAGTCTGGCTTCTGGGAATTAATCTACTTCCAGATCTAGCTATTATCACTTTTGAGGGTATACCTATTTTATCCTACTACAGAGACATTTGCTCAGTCATGTTTATTGCCACTCTATTCATAATAGCCAGGGATTAGAAACAGCCTAGATGTTCATCAGTGGAAAAACGGATGAAGAAAATGAGGCTCATTTACACAATTGAATATTACTCAGATATTCAAAATAATGAAATCATCAAATTCACAAGTAAATGGATAGAACTAGTGAGTGCTAGTATCCCGAATGAGGTAGTCGAGACCCTGCAAAGACAATTATTGTATGGATTCACCTCAATATGACTGGTTATTGTTGTATATATGGATGGTAGCTGATGGTAAATTGTTAAGCTACAATTCATATAACTACAGAGGTTAGGTATAGAGTTAAGAACTGGGGTAGTGATGGGTGGATATATCTAAGAAGAAGAAATAGAATAGATACAGTTGAATGTGGGGGTTCTAGAGTGGGAAGAGTAGATGGAGGAGGGAAGATGGGAATGGACCAGCTAATACTAAAGGCAATTTAACTATCATATGGAAACTGAATATAGTAGAAGCTTCCTAAAAATATATATATATGAAAGTGAACTGAGGAAATTACCAAATAACGGAGGAGACAGAACCTCAACTGCATATCTCTCATCAGCAAATGAAATTAATTCAATTGTTGGCCAGAGAAGTCCCATGGGCATTTCCATACAATCCAGGCTATTGCAAAGGCTATTGATTACTTTCCAAAAATGTGCACAAGGGCCTTATTGCTGCAGACAACACCTACACTATTCAGTGAACAGAGGGAAGTCAAGCTAGAGCCTATTTAAAGTTTTCATTTTTAAGGACTAAATGTTCATGGTTCTGGAAGGTACTGTGTATTCTACCAAAGGAGAAAGGTAGATACTAACCTAGCTACAAACTATTCAATCTATGATGGTGACCAGCCTTTGAGATACTCTGATTCAATAATTTCACAAAGCTTATGGGTATAACCAATGAATACCTGATTTGACTTAAGACCCATATACCTGACACTACCTGGCTGACCAAGAACACGAGATTAGATATGATAGGAACCAAATATTAATGGACTGCAGTAATAACATAATTTCTCTATACATTCTGCTATACTCAAAGTCCTGTACTGTACTCAGCCATCATCGGAGAACTGTCCTCTTGTAGTAGATGGAAAAAACATAGAGACTTACAATAAACAGCATGCAGAGGGCAAGAAACCTTGGAAGGCCCTGCCATAAATCGGTTTTCTCCATCAAATCCCTACACTTAGGTCACAGAAAACTCTGGGGAGAAAGAGGCAGAAAGAATGTAAGAGCCAGACAGGACCGAGGTCACCAAAGAAAACATGTCTTCTAAACAAAGCATAACCTATGTATATATGATTTCACAAAGACTGAGGCAGCATATGTGGGGTCTGAATGGGTCTGCACAAGATGGAGTCCTAGAGGTGAGACAGTGAACTCATGCCCCATCCCTAATTCAAGAAACTGGTAACCACTTGCACATGAGAAATTAGTTTTCTCTAAAGGAGTTATCACTGAGGAATCAAACCATTCTTAAAGGTTGGCCCCAGCTCAGCTGTAGATGGCCAACACAAAATGAACTCTATGGCACCTTTAGAGGTTCTTCATTTCATAATATTGTGTTGGGTCAATTTTTTTAAACCTTATATGTCCTTTTTGGACATATTATGGATTCTGGATTTTTGCTTTATGGGGTTCCTATTTGTGTGAATGTGTATCTCTGCATCTACATATACTCTACATGTTTTTCTTTGTCTTGCTTTCTTCTGTTATTTTTGCCCTATGCTAATTTGTTTTTGTTTTTTTCTTATTTCATTTTATCATAGTTTATTCCTTAGATTTCTGTTTGCTCTCTAAGGAGAGACAGAAAGAATAGGGTTTCTGATAGGAAGGGATGTGGGGAGGAACTGGGAGGAGTTGCTATAGGAGAAGCTGTAATCAGAATATATTGTATTAAAAAATCTATTTTCTATAAAAGAAAAACCCTCCAACTTCAACAGTAAATGGTGAAACATCTAGAATTCTAAAAATATTTCAGAAATCTCTTTAAGCCTCAACAATATTTTGGAGCCAGTTAATTTGTTCTACAAGATGTGGTACTGAGGCTGAGTCTTAGCACAGCCATGGATGGGACTTATCTGGTTGATCTCTTGGGTAAAGCAATCCTGATATTCATCCACATGACATGTGTACATTAATATCTCAAAGCTTTATCCCAATAAAAGTGAAATTGATGAAGAAAGGATTGAGAATTTAATTCCCCCAAACATTAACATACTTGATCTCATACCTCATTGTTTGAATCTCTGTAACTGGACACATGGATAACTCTTTGTGTTTTTGTAGTTTCATGAATGTTCATCATCATAAATATCCTTTCTTTGTTGTTCAGATTATAGAGTGTATCTTGAATTGTATGGTAACATAAGCACTTTTATATAGTAAAAAAATCCTACCTCCTTATTTTACGGTTTGCATGAAGTATCTTTTTTCATCCATTTAACCTATTTAATTTCATTTCCTCCTCTCTTCCCCTCTGCCTCCTTATCCTACCTGTCTCCTTCTACTCCCCATTCTTCTATGTATAGTACATTCATATGTATAATAACCTGTATGGGTACATGAGGAAAACAAAAGTTAACATTAGGATGTCTTCCTCAATGTTTTCTCCATCTTTGTTTTTCTGAGACACAATTCCACTCTGAAAATTAAACCCATTTATTGGATAGAACTTGCTAGCCTGCGAGCCTCTAGATTCCAGACATCCCAGTCTCTCTAATACTGGAGTTACAGGTATGCTTCTGCATATCTTGTCTATTATTTTCACTCTGCATTTGATATAGTGGTGGATATAAAAATTATTTATGTGGTTAAGACCCCTACAGTCTATGAAGAAGCACCATTTATCCATTCAAATGACATATGGAATTCTTACTACTGTACAGGTTCCTTTTCTTTATGTCTCATCCTGATGGAAGTAGTTATACAATAGTGCACTTTATAATGCATTTCTTAATATTTGTTAGTATTATTTTTATGAATGTCAATCAGTAATGCTATAAATGCACCAAACACCTGCCCCCTCCCCTGACCAACAATTTGTGTTTCTAATACTCCCTTCATGTGCTCTTCTTCATTACTTGTTTTTGTTATTTATATATTTATGCAGACATGAATATATATAAATATAACCTTATGAGTCAATTTAGTGTCACTCATGTGTATGTTTTTAATAAATGACTGCTTGGGATTAGATAATTTATTTTTAAAGTCATAAATTTTAGACAAATTAGGAAAAAATAAATTTATCCTTATTCATGTCATTTTCATATCAAATCTTATTAAGGTCCTAGATGTCTACCTGGAATTGTATTCGTTTATCTGTGGATTAGTTTTTACCTTTTTTTTTCATTGAAGGTCTCCTTGTAAACATCCTATACACTTTTTAAAACCACAAAAATGCCTATTTTCATCATTTTTTAAAAGATGAACATTTTTCTTGAGCATTAAAAATTGACTTAACATTTTTCCTTTTACCTTCAGTTTAAAGATGTCTTCTTTCCTTTTTTATAAAGCCAATTAGATTATATTCAACACATACTGTTAAAGAAAGACCTGCTACATAAGATCTAAAATCCAAGCATAGAAAATTTAAATTATATTGACTATTGCCCTATTTTTAATATGATTTCCAAGGTAAAAAGTTAGTCTTAAGACAGTGGGGAGAGCATTTCTACACACTCATAAGTAAAAATGTCAGTTTTATGACTACCTATGTAGCAATTTGTAATCACCAATCTTTAAAAATAAACCCATCATCCCTCTTTGTCTTAACTTACAAATGCAGAGCAACTTCACCTTTCTGCAAATGATAAAAATAAAATTAGACAAAAATATCACCTAAAAAGTTTCTTGCATTTCCAAAGTGCAAAAGTTTTCTCTCTTTGCACCTTTCTTGTGCTTTCTGCACCTGTCTTCGATATAACTAAATTCACTTAAATTATTTCTCCATTCATCTTAAATTTCTGCTTCATTGTTTTGATTGAATCCATCCTTTCAACGTGGAATTATATGTTTAATTCTTTTATGTCTATTCTCTACTATGTAGAAAGTACTCAGAAATTTTAATGTGCAAGGGATGGCTTTTTAAAATATTTATTTACTTATTTACTTATTTTTAATGAGGGACATGAAAAACTGTCTAACCAACCCTGTTATGTCTCAGACCAAAGAAACAGTATTAACATATCTATGCTTGTGAACTGGTGAGTTTATTCTGTTACTTACAAGAATATGGGTGAGAGGTTACTTGCAGAATGATAGATGTCTCAAGGGCAGCTGCTTCACTTTTAAGTTTTCTGATGTCTTTCAGGCAGCCTCACTGGCCAGTCAGATATTCGACTCCCCTCTAGGAATTCTCAGAGAGTCTCTTGTAGGCAGGTTTGCCCCTTCTATCCTCATATTGGTTGTGCGATGTTTCTGTATCTTGGTGAGCCTTTTGAGTCTTGCAACTTTCATTTTTCTCAGAATTGTGAGGCTGTTGACTTCCTGTGTTTTACGAGTTTCTTTCCAGCATTCAGGAGGGAACCTGTTCATTTGTATAAAGTTGTTATGGAACAGGAAATGACCAGCTAGCAACAGTGTATGCAATGGTGTGACAGAAGGGTATTATGAGAATTTCCTCTCTATAGGATAGGACAGTAAAAATTTCCCATTTAAGATGTTTAACTTTAGAGATGGATGCATGTGTGTATATGAATGCATGGCTGTATGACATACAGGTATAATTTTGAGTAAGTATATTAGAGCTCATTTGGTAAAAGCCTGGTCCTAACGCTTTTAATTCCAATATATTATTTACATGATATTTTAAGCAAAGGAAACAGTTGAGTTGCTAGACATGTTTATATGAGAACAGGTCCGAGAAGAAATAAAGAAATGGAAAATAATCTCATATTACTTGTATAGTGTGGGTCTCTCTTCTCCTTGGGAGCCATCAGCCACCAGTCTGTGAAGACAAAGAGAACAGAGATTGTAGATTGTGTTCGGATGGCAGTGAGTACTGATAAATGGGCTTTTGTAGACCACTGGAGTGAGACAACACTACTTTATTGTTTCAGGAATAGGGTATATAGGGCTTTTAGGAATACAGGTGGAAAGTCGTAATGGGTCATAATATATAGTGAATGTATATTCACAATAGTAGTGAATGTGTAAAATATAACCATCACTATAAGATGCTTGACATCTATCTTATGTGACCTATGGGGAAATATCCCACATTAGGATGGAGGTTTGGGGACCTTGATGCAATTATACTTACTTAGTGTCTGGCATTGCATGCCTGGATAGACAAATCACTAGAGAAATAATAGTGTATAATTATCATGCAGGTGGGAATCCATAGCAGATACTGAGTGAAGTAGCTCTGCATATAGTCATTCATCAGAGAAGTCCAAGTATCTGTGTTCAGGGACACTCTCCAAGCAGACAGAGAAAGGGAGGCTCAGCTGTGAAAGGGGGTCCTCCATTTTGCTTGGGCCCATAGAGCCATCTGTTCACTGGGGACTGCAACCTTATTGGCAGGGTTCTCAAACAGAAAAGTATTATAGAACCTGAGTAGTGAATGTGTAAAATATAACCATCACTATAGGCTGCTTGACATCTACTTTATGTGACCTCTGGGGAAATATCTCACACTAGGAGATAGGATGGAGGTTTGTGGACCTTGATGCAAATATGCTTAGAGTCTGGCATTGCATGCCTGGATAGTCAAATCACTAGAGAAATAAAATAAGGCATTTTCATCGTACTCACAATGTAGATGTGATCAGATATGTAAAGACTGATGAACTAATAAACATGAATTTGAAACATTAAATAGTAGCTGCAAATATTCATTTAAATATTAAAGAGGTTGTGTTAGTTAGGATGCTCTTATGCACAAGTAAAAGAGGTTTTTGAGTTGGATGAGTGGCAGACAATCCAGGCTAGAAAGAATCCTGGACTAGATATCTAGTTTTGAGTGCCGTTTTTCAGTTGTTCATAACTTCTTTTCCTTTCCTTTCTTTTCTTTTTTTCTTTTCTTTTCTTTTTTTCTTTTTCTTTTCTTTTTTTTTTCTGATGATAACTTTGGATTTGTTCTCGGGTGAAAGATGTATACCAGTGCAGTCACTGTAATGTATATTTTGTGTTACTGCTATGAGAGAAATAGGCTGCCTTCTAAGAATGGCCCATCGCACTCACCTTCAGGCAGATTCACCTATATACAATCTCTTATACACGGAGCAGGCTCCACGACATGCTCTGTATTGTTTGCTTAGCTCTGGATTTTGGAAGAGACACTGGCGAAGGCCAGCCTGACTTCTTTCAACGAGCCTGTAAGAAGAGTGATATTAAAAAGAGGAAGGAGGGAGCTGATGCTAGGGCACCTCATGGTTTATAGAGCAATAAACAAAAATAAATAAATCTTAATCTGTTTTTCTATATTGAAACACTCTCCAATTTTATATTAATGACTATACTCAGTTAAATAGAAAGTTAAGGTCCTAGCATCAGAGATTTCATTAAATTATAACAATGTGCCTGCAAGTTGAAATTAGTTTTTCTTCCCCTGGGTCTTACAGAAAAAGATCAAGTAAATTCTGAATTTATGACAAAATTATTATAAAAGCATGCTAAAATATGTACGATATGTACAATAATCCACATATTCAGAAAAATTTGAAAACAATGCTAGTTAAAGTACAACTAATAACCAAAACAAACATGCATCTGGTTTAATAGAAAGATGTCCAAATAACAAATGCTAATTTTAAAATTTGCAGAAGGGGCAACCAACAATTTTCTAATTGGACCTGAATGATTTTTAATTGGAGACATTTTATGTCTAGTACTGTAGACCTAACCAAGAAACTATGGGTAGAGAGGTAATAGGTCCTAGAACTTAAGAAAACCTACTCCTAACATATTAATAAAATAATATAACCTCTATTGCCTTCTATCTATTCCTATACTCACAGAAATATATCAATGAAGAATCTTTTCCTTCCTCCCTCCCTCCCTCCCTTCTTTCCTTCCTTCCTTCCTTTGTTCCTTTGCTTTGTTCCTTCCTCCCTTCCTTCCTTTGTTCCTTCGTTCCTTCATTCCTTCCTCCCTTCCTTCCTTTGTTCCTTCGTTCCTTCCTCCCTCCCTTTCTTCCTTCTTTCCTTCTTTCCTTTCTTCCATTTATTTCTTTTTTGTAGTACACAGAGACTATTGTGAGATCCACAAGCTGAAGGTGTTGTAGACTCAGCACCAAATGAGACATTTATAATACAACCCCTGTCCCTATGGCTCAAGGAGCATCACGGATTGGTGCAGGAGGGAATGGGCAGAACCTGAGGATAGTGACAGGTTAGAGATTTTACTCCCATGAACTTTTGCAACATGTTTGTCTACATAAGACCTAAAAAGCCCACACCAATCAACTTGCCACTGTGGCCAGAGGAAAATTTCAAAAATCCCACACTGAGAGCTTTAGACAAGTCAATTGGGTGCTGATGGAGGGAGAATCTATATTTTTCTCCTAACTTTCTCCTCTTCCTTTTATTTCTTCATGTTTTCTTTTAGGCGTGAGATACTATTCTAAGGGTTCCTCCATAAACATAGAGTCAAATTGAGGCAAGACTAATTACTGGACTCAGTATGTATGTGTGTGTGTGTGTATATATATATGTGTGTGTGTGTGTACATATATTTATATGTATATACATATATGCACATATACACACATATATGTACATATACAATATGCAAATTTACATATATACATATGTAAACATATACACACACACACACATATATATACTTGCATATGTGTGTGTAACAAAAATGAATATAGAGCAAGTCATAAACTTGAGAGGACATTGTTGAGGAAGAGCTCGGAAGGAGACCAAGGGAAAGAATAGAAAAGATCCAAATACAGTTGGTGTACTTATAAAGTGTATCAGAGCATACCTGAAAGGAAAATATGACAATGTTGTCTTTAGTAGCTTCCAGTTCAAAATTTATTACAGCTTGCCTCTAGATTTTCACAATTTTCAATTAAAAATACCAGTAATTTGAAAGTCTAACTTAGTTAAGAATGTTGAGATATTTGAAATTATTCTTCATTAAAAATTCAGCTATTTGATATTGCTGAATTGGAAGTGGAAAATGCCCTATCAAATGACTTATAACTACAGAGAGCCCTCTTATGTATTAAACACCTTAAAGTACTTTATGTAAGTTGGCTCTTCTATTCCTATTTTTGGGGGAGGAATTATAGGTCAAGGTTTTCACTTTGCACATCTGCAGGTGTAAATCTGGTATATTGTGGTGTTTAGCTCACCTTGGTACTCCTTTAAAAGCTGTTATAGATTTCTGCAAATCATCCAGCAATCTAAGCAATTGCCCATGACCCGTGGCCTACTGTCTCTATCCGACTTCTCACAAATCAGCATGGCACTCATATGGAAACTGGGTTAAGGCCTGACTTGAAAAAGGGAGAGATAATTTACCATTAAAAATTAGGAACAATTTTCTTAAATTGACCCGATTTCATGAAATTTCCTAAATTACAAACCATTGTCTGTGGTAATGACTTCCAGTTCTTAGAAAGCTGGAGGAAGGAACTATCTCGAAGAGGAGACTTGTGTCCTTTATTTTGGCATCTACGGAACACTGATCTGAATTAGGCCTAGAAATTTAATATACTGCGAGAATGTGTAGAAAAAGCTCAACAGCAATATCAATTGCTAAATTTTGCTATAAAATTTTAGCAATTTTTACTTGTCACAAGAAAAAAAGAATTGAACAGGTATATGTCATCATGTCTCTTTTAGGGGGATTGCATTAGTCTTTGGGAAATTATGCTGACAAAATTTATCTATAAATGTGTCAGAACTAATTTTTAACCTGAATGACAAGAAACTTGACATTGAACTGTAGTAGGTAGGCTTTAATGAATGTGTTTTATTTCTCATATAGGATCTTAAGTCATTAAAGGTATTAAATTGGAACCAATTTGTTTTGTATGGGAGCCCCTTAGAGAATAAATGAGAAAGGAGAAAGATGAAAAGAATTAAATGATGTCATTTGAAAGTCCAGGGCTAGCCGAGAGGTGGTGGCACACTCATTTAATCCCAGCACTTGGGAGGCAGAGGCAGGCAGATTTCTGAGTTCGAGGCCAGCCTGGTCTACAGAGTGAGTTCCAAGACAACCAGGGCTATACAGAGAAACCCTGTCTCAACATCCCCCCCCCCAAAAAAATAAAAGTCCAGGGCTAAGAGTCAGGGACACACATTGTCCTCAGTGTCACCTGTGGGAAATTTTTATACTAGGGAAAATTGGTATCTCTACTCTCTAAGGATAGAGGAGAATTCAGTCCAGTGTTGAAAGGTTTTCACCCAGTGCCTCACAAATTCACATCATAAACACTACTTCTTTAATTTTGCCACTAACATGTCATGCTTCAATTCATTTAAACTCAATGATTATTTTGAAAACATATTTATTATTTCTCCTACAAAGTTTTGTGTGTTTGGCTATATTTTCTTAACTTTATTCTTTGAAATAAAAATATAATCACATCTTCCTCCCTTTCCTTTCCATCCTCCAACCTCTCCCAAATCCCTGTCTCCTGTTGCATTTTCTCATATTCATGTGCTCTTCATTTAGACAAAATATATTAGTTTTAAAAATTATCTTGGGAAGTTAAACAAATCTAAAGAACAAAAAGCGAAAGCTTTGGAGAATAATTTGCTATTCTCTTTCTCATGAAAATCATTTTAAAATAAATCTCTTGATGCTGGTTTCTTATTACTGGTGGCACTGTTTATATGTATATATTCAGTGTGTGCCATTTTATCATATTAAATGCATTTATATTCTGCTAATGGGATTTCTATCAATGACAGACTGTACAGAGTATGACTGTCAAGAAACTTTATACCAGTAAACAAAATAATCCAATTAAAATGGGGTATAGATTTAAACAGAATTCTCAATAGAGTAATCTCAAATGGCTGAGAAATGGTTAAAAAATATTTAATATCCTTAGCCATCAGGGAAATTCAGGATTTGAGATTCCGTCCTTTGATATATCATTGTCTGGTCTCAAATGAAGAAGGCAGTGCTATGAAATTATTGGCATCCTCCCTGGGCCGTCTGTTGACCACATCCATCCAAAACAGAAAGACAACAGGTACTATTGATGCCACCCATGTATGTTAGAAGCCTTGTCCTGGAAAGGAACAAAAACCCATTCTCATGAAGTTTATGAGTTTCACTTTTTCTTTTCTTAAGGCTTTTGTGTGTGTGTGTGGGGGGGGGGGGATTCACGCTGATTAAAAATACTGTTTTAATAGAATTTTTCAGTCACTTTTCTGTTTTATGTTTAGATCATCCTTTCATAGAAACAGAACAAGCACACTCCTTTAAAGAACTAGTAGTATGCTTTACATTTTCCCCTTCACTCTTAATTGGTTTATAGTGTACAATAAGAATCTCATAAAGACCACTGGAAAGAGGGACTGCAAAGGCCTGCAGTGGATTTTGACTTACCACAATGATACAAGTGACTTTATAACTAATTTATTTCATTTATGTGTATTTAAAAATGAGCCCAGCAGTTTTGGTCCAAGTTGTGATACCTTCAAAATAATTACAAATGTATAATTTCTGCTTATACTTTGTATTTACCTGTGATGTCTATTTTTGTATGTAAAAACATCCTCATCTCTCTCTCTCTCACACACACACACACACACACTCACGCATACGCACATGCACACGCACACGCACACACACACACACACAGTAGCCAAATGCAAAATGTAGGTGAAAAGAAATCTAGCTCTTCCCCATGTAGGCGAATAATCTGTATCTCAATCATAATGCTTTATTACCCATATCCTTGTCCTATGCTGACAGTATTTATAGACAGTGATAAAATTAGCTATCCCCTTTAACACATTTCATCCACAGCATGCATGCTCCCAACTTCCAGAACTACTTTGCTTTATCTATTCAAAAAGAATTCCCAGTTTTATTTTATTGAGGTTTTCACTCATTCACAACTTTATATCATGAGAAATTTCAGATGAAAATGCCTGTATACTCATTGGTTAACTATGCAAGACTTGAGCAGAATTGTTCTTTGGTACAGTTGTCTGTGTCACGTCTGGAGGGAATAGATGTTTGCTGATGTTCTCCTAAGAAAAATCACACCACAGTAAGAAAAGGTAATGTAAACAACTCAGTGGTGTTTTAATAAGGAAGTCATGAGCAAGAGTCGCATAATCCAACTTTTTTTGTTGCTATGTTATTGGAATTGCTCTCTCTAAATACACAGTGAGCACAAAGAGAGAGTCAAGATGATTTCAAACAGTTACAGAACATTCTCCCTGCACAATAAAGCAAACAGGAGAATTGCAGAAAACCCCATTGGCAGGGCGTTGCCTCCTTGAACTGGAGTTTAGTTCCACCAGACTGCTACAATATATCAAGAAGAATTTTAATATATTCAACATTGGTAAAACTATATATGTCAAAACCCAACATAATTTATTATTTCTTTTCTCATGAATTTTTAAGTTCCAGAGTCTGGCATGTCTTAGAGAATTTTTCACCCTAGCTTTAAAAAAAACCAATTTTCACTTTGACCATTTCACCCATGTATTTGATGATTCTGGTGGTACTCCTTCTCACGCTCCCTTATTCTTTGGATCTTGGGATTTAAAAAGTCAGAAATTAATAATGCTTGCTGATTTACTAATATAGCTTCAGACTATGTAGACAATATCTTTGTCAGAAATATATTTGTAGTTTTTAATAATAAGTAGAAGTAAACTTTATGTATTAAAATATTTCTAACTTGTGATAAAAGTGTCTCTACAGAACATCAAGAATATATAATACAATGTACAAAAAGCTTACACTATTAGATGATCAAATACATCAAACAAGATATCAAAATATAAAAAACAAGATTTAAATCATGTGTCAGTCTCCAACCTATATTTATAAGATAACATATATTATACAATTAATATAATATTATACAATCCCCACTTGTATAATAGAGGGAATGGTAGCTTGGAAATCAATAGAATCCCTTTAATTTCCATTGATCTTCAGCACTCTGCTCATTGATTTTGAGACTGTCTTCCTCCTTATAAAGAAACAGGGAGAGAACAAAGAAGTTATAGGCATCTTTCTTTGGCTTCAAATATAAATTTTAGTGTACAGAGCAGAAAGTAGTTCTCGATGTACAATTTTCATTGGCAGAGGCTATAGAGTTTTGAAAGGATAACAGTTTTTAAAATATTTATTTTTATTTTGGTATTTGTCTGTATTAATGTATGCCATGTATATGTGTGTGCAGTTAACACACACACACACATACACACACACACACACACACACACACACACACAGCATTCAGAAGAAGGCATTACATTCTCTGAAGCTGGAGTTACAATTGTTAGGCAGCTGCTAGAAACAAATCTCAGGTCCTCTAGGAGAGGATTAAATGTTCTTAACTCTAGCCCTGAAGTTACTTTATTGAACAGCATAAGGAAGGTGTAGACAATGACATTTAAAAACAATCCTAGCAGGCCATGATGACCATGACACACAGAGTTCATTCTATCCAGAGACTGAAAATCAGATTATCTTTGGTTTTGACATCACCAATGAATTTCATGCGACATGAAGCATACACCAAAAGGAGCATGCCATGATTGTCTCCAAAGGTACCCTGTCAGAGTCTTACAAATACAGAGGCAGAAGCTAGCAACCAACTATTGGACTAGACGTGGGATTCCCAATGGAGGAGCTGGAGGGTAGTCCGGAGGAGCTGAAGGGGTTTACAGCCCCATGGGAAGAACAACGATTTCAGTTACCCAGATGCCCCAAGACTCCCAGGGACTGAACTATTAACCAAGGGGTACACATGGTTCCAGCCAAAAATGTGGCAGAGGAAGGCCTTGTTGGGCAACAGTAGGAGGAGTGGCCCTTGGTCAAGTAAAGGATCAACAGAGGCCCAAACAAAGGGAAACAGGGTCGGGGGACAGAGTGTGTTGGGTGGAGGGGCATATACGTGGAAGCAGGGTGTGGGAGGAGGGGTTTGGGGTCGCTGGGGAGGGGAGAAATAGGGAAAGGTTTTACCATTGACAATGTAAATGAAGACAATTCATTTACATTTAAATGAATTCAATTAAATGATTCAATTAAAAAAAAGAATTAATTATTGTCCTGTGAGCCAGAGAAATGAAGGGCCAGTCATTGGCAAGAAGGGCACTGAAATCAACACATTGACAGAGATGTGGCTTTTCTTCAAGAGGAGGTAGAGCTTGAACACAACAGAGCTGGAATCTAAGTGTGTTTGGAGGGCTTTGCTATGCTAGACGAAGGGCAACAAGAATCTTGGGTCTCATCACTATAGATGATTGATCTGAAAGACTAAACATTTACTATATGTAGAGCAATAGTTAAAGAACATTTATGAATAAATACTATGGTCATTTTTAAGCTGCACACAGATCTACTTCATTAGAAATTAGTTGAATTAAATGAATGTGTTTCTTTGCACATTGATGTGTTACAAGTTCATCATTGGGTCCAGTTCTATAAGGTAGTTATAGACTCACAATGAGCTTGTGGATGTCAGAACATAACTAACTCTGTCCACAAGAAGAGAAAGGAGAAAAGGAAGAAAAGTAAGGAAAGAGGAAAGGAAGGAAAGGAGGGAGGGAGAGAGGGAGAGAGGGAAAGAGGGAGGGAGGGAGGGAGGGAGGGAGGGAGGGAGGGAGGGAGGGAGATCAGCTACCGATGCTAGCTAACAAAGATTTCATTAGGTTTTATGTAATATAAGACTTATTTTCACTATTCATCTTAAGAATGTTCCTGCTGTTATCTGTTGACTTCAATTCTAGCAAACATTTCTATATTTTTCCATGCTCCATAATTTTCCATTCTAACATGTTTTTGGAATAGAAAATAAAGTCAGAGCTTTCAAAAATGCTAAAAGTGTTCTTTGAGAAATTACCTACTTCTTGTTTTCCTAATTTCAGACATGCTTTTTTTTTTTTTTTTTTTTTTTTGGCTCCTGGCATGCAACTAGTCACTATTGCCAGGTTTGTGTCTCTTTCCAATTTACCTTCCTGCAAGTCTACTGTGGTCTCCAGTTCCATCACTCGGCTAAAAATTTCAAACCACTTAAGAAAACATTTGCTGTTCTGGGCCAGTCAATAGCAACGAGTTGCCATTTCTTGGGCTTCTATGTTTAGAAAGCTAACATTCTGTAGGCTTGCTCTATTACTTGCCCTAAGTAGAGTCATTCTTGTCTGCAGATTTGATCAATATCAGAATAGATGATTCACACTTTCACTCATAATGAGGTTCATATCAGCATCTCTAGAGGATACAGTGCTTGAATAGCCTAAAGCTAACTAAATATCATCCTGTGGAAAACTCAACTTGATTCTTCACAAACTTGACCTACCTTTGCAGATACTTTCATATTCTAGGATCCTGAGATCATTGAAGGAATTATAGTTTCTCCTTCTGCCCTCTCATTGTTTTGTTGTCTTAAATTCTTTGAAGTGAATCTATCTCTTCATACTTTCAAATGAATGCTATATCTGCTTTTCTACACTCCACTGTGATCATAAGTTGTTGCCCTCTCACCTAGATAATTGATGACAATCTTCATTTAACTTACATATTCTATGAACTTTGCATGTATGTATTTCATATATTTGTTTGAAGGTATTGTGTTTTCTTTACCATTCTTTACAAAATCTCAATGTCTCACATTGTCATTAAGATGACATTAACACCTTCCCCCCCCCCCCCAAGCAGGTCCATAAAATCCTTGATGATCTGAGCCAGGTTCAAGCATTTCCAAGTGTGCTTAACTTATTATCTTACTTGCCTTTTTTGTGAAATAGAATTATATCCTTAAATAATCAATCCTTTTGTTTCTTTTTCACCTTCATGTTCCAGTGCAGCTTCTATAAACCACAGCACCCATTTCTGGAATAGAATAATATATAGATGTATAATATCCATCCGCTTTGAACTTTTAGTAAAATGTCCTCGACTCTCCTACTCTGTAAAGATTTTTGGCTCCTGTTTCTGTCTGCACTTAGGTCATTCTTCATTGATAATACTTCCGTATTCAGCCAAGGTGACATGAAAGGATGGATTCAGTTCCTAGTCTGAAGGCGCTGCAAAATGTTGCAAAATATATAAATACATGGAAATAAAGGAAATGGTCTCCTGAGGTAAGAAGGCATTTTTGAAAGAACCATATACCCACCTAAGGAAGGCATTTTGAGCCTGGTACAAGGCAAAGGAGTCAAGCAGAGAGAAAGGATGAATCTGATTTGGGGAGAGAAAGTCTGAGTTTTTGAGAGACAACAGTGGCTGGAATACATGGGAGAGAGTACATTTTGAAAAGGGGAAATCTGTGCAGAAATGAAATCACTGTAAATGTCACTGTAAATCTATGCAGAGATGAAATCAATGTAAATGTAGTAGGAAAAATATTAGGATGACATACCAATTAATGCAACTGAGACAAAAGTGATCCTTGAAATCAGAAGGTGCTTTACTTACTTGTCATAAAAGTATAATTTTTCTGTGTAAAAAATTTGTATCTTGTGTAGATTTAGTTTGTGTGTATGAATGAATGAATATATTGGATATATATGAATAAATGTGTGTATATGAATTAATATATTGGATATATGAATATATTGAATGCATATGAGTATATATATATATATATATATATATATATATATATATATATATATATATATATATATACACATATGTGTAATTTCTACAAAACCAGCCCTCAGGGAGGGGAGTTTTGGGTCAGATACAACTACAGTCATCCAAGAATTCTCTTCAAACTATGTGGCATCTTTAGTAATAGGGATTTGCATTTATCTTTTTGTACATAACCAAGGGCATAAAAATCAGCGATTTTACTATTGTCTTGGACTTCCCTAACCAATAATTTCAAAGGAAGTTTCTCATATAACCAAAATATCATAACTTCATATATATATATGAATAATACTTGCATATGATTATATATGTATGTGAATATACCTACTATTATATGTATTATATATAATTTTAGGTAGGTATGAAATGATAGACTCTCTTTGGCTATTTCTTTTTTTTTTTTTTTCTTTTTTTTTTATTATTCGATATAATTTATTTACATTTCAAATGATTTCCCCTTTTCTAGCCCCCCCACTCCCCGAAAGTCCCGCAAGCCCCCTTCTCTTCCCCTGTCCTCCCACCCACCCCTTCCCACTTCCCCGTTCTGGTTTTGCTGAATACTGTTTCACTGAGTCTTTCCAGAACCAGGGGCCACTCCTCCTTTCTTCTTGTACCTCATTTGATGTGTGGATTATGTTTTGGGTATTCCAGTTTTCTAGGTTAATATCCACTTATTAGTGAGTGCATACCATGATTCACCTTTTGAGTCTGGGTTACCTCACTTAGTATGATATTCTCTAGCTCCATCCATTTGCCTAAGAATTTCATGAATTCATTGTTTCTAATGGCTGAATAGTACTCCATTGTGTAGATATACCACATTTTTTGCATCCACTCTTCTGTTGAGGGATACCTGGGTTCTTTCCAGCATCTGGCAATTACAAATAGGGCTGCTATGAACATAGTAGAACATGTATCCTTATTACATGGTGGGGAGTCTTCTGGGTATATGCCCAGGAGTGGTATAGCAGGATCTTCTGGAAGTAAGGTGCCCAGTTTTCGGAGGAACCGCCAGACTGATTTCCAGAGTGGTTGTACCAATTTGCAACCCCACCAGCAGTGGAGGAGTGTTCCTCTTTCTCCACACCCTCTCCAACACCTGCTGTCTCCTGAATTTTTAATCTTAGCCATTCTGACTGGTGTAAGATGAAATCTTAGGGTTGTTTTGATTTGCATTTCCCTAATGACTAATGAAGTTGAGCATTTTTTAAGATGCTTCTCCGCCATCCGAAGTTCTTCAGGTGAGAATTCTTTGTTTAACTCTGTACCCCATTTTTTAATAGGGTTGTTTGGTTTTCTGGAGTCTAACTTCTTGAGTTCTTTATATATATTGGATATTAGCCCTCTATCTGATGTAGGATTGGTGAAGATCTTTTCCCAATTTGTTGGTTGCCGATTTGTCCTCTTGATGGTGTCCTTTGCCTTACAGAAACTTTGTAATTTTATGAGGTCCCATTTGTCAATTCTTGCTCTTAGAGCATACGCTATTGGTGTTCTGTTCAGAAACTTTCTCCCTGTACCGATGTCCTCAAGGGTCTTCCCCAGTTTCTTTTCTATTAGCTTCAGAGTGTCTGGCTTTATGTGGAGGTCCTTGATCCATTTGGATTTGAGCTTAGTACAAGGAGACAAGGATGGATCAATTCGCATTCATCTGCATTCTGACCTCCAGTTGAACCAGCACCATTTGTTGAAAAGGCTATCTTTTTTCCATTGGATGTTTTCAGCCTCTTTGTCGAGGATCAAGTGGCCATAGGTGTGTGGGTTCATTTCTGGATCTTCAATCCTGTTCCATTGATCCTCCTGCCTGTCACTGTACCAATACCATGCAGTTTTTAACACTATTGCTCTGTAGTATTGCTTGAGGTCAGGGATACTGATTCCCCCAGATTTTCTGTTGTTGCTGAGAATAGTTTTAGCTATCCTGGGTTTTTTGTTGTTCCAGATGAATTTGATAATTGCTCTTTCTAACTCTGTGAAGAATTGAGTTGGGATTTTGATGGGTATTGCATTGAATCTGTATAGTGCTTTAGGCAAAATGGCCATTTTAACTATATTGATTCTGCCGATCCATGAGCATGGGAGGTTTTCCCATTTTTTGAGGTCTTCTTCCATTTCCTTCTTCAGAGTCTTGAAGTTCTTGTCATACAGATCTTTCACATGTTTGGTAAGAGTCACCCCAAGATACTTTATACTGTTTGTGGCTATTGTGAAGGGGGTCATTTCCCTAATTTCTTTCTCAGCCTGCTTATCCTTTGAGTATAGGAAGGCCACTGATTTGCTTGAGTTGACTTTATAACCTGCCACTTTGCTGAAGTTGTTTATCAGCTGTAGGAGCTCTCTAGTGGAGTTCTTTGGGTCACTTAGGTAGACGATCATGTCGTCTGCAAATAATGATAGTTTGACTTCTTCCTTTCCAATTTGTATCCCTTTGACCTCCTTATGTTGTCGAATTGCCCGAGCTAGTACCTCAAGTACAATATTGAAAAGATAAGGAGAAAGGGGGCAGCCTTGTCTGGTCCCTGATTTCAGTGGGATTGCTTCAAGTTTCTCTCCATTTAGTTTGATGCTGGCTACCGGTTTGCTGTATATTGCTTTTACTATGTTTAGGTATGGGCCTTGAATTCCTGTTCTCTCCAAGACTTTAAGCATGAAGGGATGCTGAATTTTGTCAAATGCTTTTTCAGCATCCAATGAAATGACCATGTGGTTTTGTTCTTTGAGTTTGTTTATGTAGTGGATTGTATTGATGGATTTCCGTATATTGAACCAACCCTGCATTCCCGGGATAAAGCCTACTTGATCATGGTGGATGATCGTTTTGATGTGTTCTTGGATTCGGTTGGCAAGAATTTTATTGAGTATTTTTGCATCGATGTTCATAAGGGAAATTGGTCTGAAGTTCTCTTTCTTTTTTGGATCTTTGTGTGGCTTTGGTATCAGCGTAATTGTGGCTTCGTAGAAGGAATTGGGTAGTGTTCCTTCTGTTTCTATTTTGTGGAATAGTTTGAAGAGTATTGGTGTTAACTCTTCTTTGAAGGTCTGGTAGAATTCTGCACTGAAGCCGTCTGGTCCTGTGCTTTTTTTGGTTGGAAGACTTTCTATGACTCCTTCTATTTCTTTAGGCATTATGGGACTGTTTAGATGGTCTAGTTGGTCCTGATTTAATTTTGGTATTTGGTATCTGTCAAGGAAATTGTCCATTTCCTCCAGATTCTCCAGTTGTGTTGAGTATAGGCTCTTGTAGTAGGATCTGATGATTTTTTGGATTTCCTCAGTTTCCGTTGTTATATCTCCCTTTTCATTTCTAAGTTTGTTAATTTGGATACTTTCTCTGTGCCCTTTGGTCATTCTGGCTAAGGGTTTATCTATCTTGTTGATTTTCTCAAAGAACCAGCTCCTGGTATTGTTGATTTTTTGTATGGTTCTCTTTGTTTCTACTTGATTGATTTCGGCCCTGAGTTTGATGATTTCCTGCCTTCTACTCCTCCTGGGCGAAATAGCTTCTTTTTGTTCCAGGGCTTTCAGGTGTGTCATTAAGCTGGTAATGTATGCTCTCTCCATTTTCTTTTTGGAGGCACTCAGGGCTATGAGTTTTCCTCTTAGCACTGCTTTCATTGTGTCCCATAGATTTGGGTATGTTGTGTTTTCATTTTCATTGTGTTCTAAAAAGTCTTTAATTTCTTTCTTTATTTCTTCCTTGACCAAGGTATCATTGAGTAGAGTATTGTTCAGTTTCCACGTGTATGTGGGCTTTCTGTTGTTTCTGTTGCTATTGAAGACCACTTTTACTCCATAGTGATCAGATAGGAGGCATGGGATTAGTTCGATCTTCTTATATTTGTTGAGGTCTGTCTTGTGACCAATTATATGGTCGATTTTGGAGAAGGTACCATGAGGTGCTGAGAAAAAGGTATATTCTTTTGTTTTAGGATAGAATGTTCTATATATATCTGTTAAATCTAATTGGTCCAAAGCTTCAATTAGTTTCATTGTGTCCCTGTTTAGTTTCTGTTTTCCTGATCGGTCCATTGAGGAAAGTGCAGTGTTGAAGTCACCCACAATTATTGTGTTAGGTGCAATGTGTGCTTTTAGTTTTAATAAAGTTTCTTTTACAAAAGAGGGTGCCCTTGTATTTGGGGCATAGATGTTCAGGATTGACAGTTCTTCTTTTTGTATTTTTCCTTTGACCAGCAAGAAGTGTCCCTCAGGGTCTCTTTTGATGACTTTGGGTTGAAAGTCAATTTTATCTGATATTAAAATGGCTACTCCAGCTTGTTTCCTGAGACCATTCGCTTGTAAAATTGTCTTCCAGCCTTTTACTCTAAGGTAGTGTTTGTCTTTGACCCTGAGGTGTGTTTCCTGTAAGCAGCAAAATGTAGGGTCCTGTTTACGTATCCATTCAGTTAGTCTGTGTCTTTTTATTGGGGCATTAAGTCCATTGATGTTAAGAGATATTAAGGAATAGTGATTGTTACTTCCTATCATTTTTGACGTTATTTTTTAAATTTGAATGCTTAACTTCTTTTGGGTTTGATGAAAGGTTACTATCTTGCTTTTTCCAGGGTGAAGTTTCCCTCCTTGTATTGGTGTTGTCCTCCTATTATCCTTTTTAGGGCCGGGTTTGTGGATAGATATTGGGTAAACTTGGTTTTGTCATGAAATATCTTAGTTTCTCCATCTATGGTGATTGAGAGTTTTGCTGGATATAGTAGTTTTGGTTGGCATTTGTGTTCTCTTAGAGTCTGCATGAGATCTGCCCAGGACCTTCTAGCCTTCATAGTCTCAGGTGAAAAGTCTGCTGTGATTCTGATAGGTCTTCCTTTATATGTTACTTGGCCTTTTTCTCTTACTGCCTTTAGTATTCTTTCTTTGTTTAGAACATTTGGTGTTTTGATTATTATGTGACGGGAAGTATTTCTGTTCTGGTCCAGTCTGTTTGGAGTTCTGTAGGCTTCTTGTATGTTCATGGGCATCTCTCTCTTTAGGTTAGGGAAGTTTTCTTCCATAATTTTATTGAAGATATTTGCTGGCCCTTTAAGTTGTAAATCTTCACTCTCCTCTATGCCTATAATCCTTAGGTTTGGTCTTCTCATTGTGTCCTGGATTTCCTGGATATTTTGGGTTACAAGCTTTTTGCATTTTGCATTTTCTTTAACTGTTGAGTCCATGGTTTCTATGGAATCTTCAGCATCTGAGATTCTTTCTTCTATCTCTTGTATTCTGTTGTTGATATTTGTATCTCTGTCCCCTGATTTCTTCCCAAGGCTTTCTATCTCCAAAGTTGTCTCCCTTTGAGTTTTCTTAGTTGTTTCTACTTCTGATTTTAGATCCTGGATGGTTTTGCTTAGCTCCTTCACTTGCATGTTTGTGTTTTCCTGTAATTCTTTAAGAGATTTTTGTGTTTTCTCTTTCATGAGCTCAGCCTGTTGACCAAAGTTCTCCTGTATTTCTTTAAGAGATTTTTGTGTTTCGTCTTTCATGACCTCAGCCTGTTGAGCAAAGTTCTCCTGTATTTCTTTAAGTGTTTTTTGCATTTCCTCCTTGTTGGCTTTTGTATTCTCCTGGATTTCTTTCAATGATTTTTGTGTTTCCCTTGCAAGGGCTTCTAACTTTTGATCCATTGTCTCCTGAATTTCTTTATGTATGACCTTCATGTGTTCTTGTACCAGCATCATGACCAGTGATTTTAAATCCAAATCTTGTTTTACTGGTGTGATGGGGTATCCAGGACATGTTGGTAGAGGAGAATTCGGTTCAGATGTTGCCATATTGCCTTGATTTCTGTTAGTGACGTTCCTGCGTTTGCCTTTTGCCATCTAGATCTCACTGGTGTTAGTTTATCTTGTCAGTGCTGGACTCACCAGTGCAAGCTGCCCCTTCCCAGTTGGCCTCTGGTGCACAGCTTACCTCCTGCACTGCTTGTAGACAGTGTGCTGCTGCCCAGGCTGTTCAGATCCCAAAGCAGGCACCCGAAGGCTCCCGCTGGGGCCCGCTGGATTCACTGGAGCACACTGACTTCTCCCAGCTGGCCGCCCGGAAGCCCAGCTAGCCACTTGCAGGACTTGGAGATGTAATGCTGCCGCCCAGACTGATCTGGATCCGGAAGCGGAGAGAGTAGAGCTAAGGGCTTCTGCCTGAGGCCTTGCCCCAGATTGTGTCTGTGGAGCAGATGGAGCCCGTGTGCACTCCCAGGGAGTGCTGACGGTGTATGCTACTGTGACCTCCCCTGTGTTCTGCTCACTCCGCTGGGCAGCCGATCTGCCAACCGGGCTGTCGCACACAAGGTTAGCCTGGCCGCCCAGTCCCTGAGTCCAGGCAAAAGCCTGGGAGGCCAAGGTCCGAGCAAAGTTCCCCTAGGGCTTTGACTGTTAATTGGGTTTGCCAGGTGACTAGGATGGCGGGCATGCGCGCCCACGCTCCCTGAAAGCGCCGGGAGAGTCTGCTTTGCTAACAATCACCTGGGCGGGTTGACTCACAGATGGCCCACCAAGCCGCCCAGTTCTTGGGGTCAGTCCTGTGCCTTTTGGGGCCTGGACCCCCGCTTTGTTAGCCTTAGGCTATGCCTGTTACAGGTCTGCCCGCCTGAGCTCTCTGTCGTCCTGCAGGCAAAATGGCGGCGGCTCGCTCGCAGGCCTGGGCAAAAAACCTCCTGGTTGGGTTGGCACCCCGATGGCCCCCCGACCCGCCCAGGGCCTGGGTGCAGGCCAACGCCCGTCGGGCTCAGACCACTGCGGTGTTGGCCTCGGATTATGTTTGTGTACCTCAGTCTGTCCGATTCCTGGAGTACGGAACCAAGATGGATGCTCCTCTCCTGACTGGTGGGAGGCCGAGTTCTGAAGTGGCCTCCGTGCAGGAAAGGCGCCGCACAACTGCAGCTGCTTGCTGTCCGGCTGGTCAGCGAAGGTCAGTGGTCGTGGGCGCAGGGCCTAACTGGTCCCTGTGACGCCTTGGTTCCACTGCTGATGGCCCTTCAGCTGGAGCAGCCTCTTTGGCTATTTCTAACATCATTCATGTTTCTCAGGTCTCCTCCATCTTTCTCCTTCAAGATTGTTCTCCCTTTCCCTCCACTGTTGAACTCTCACCCCCCACATTTTGTCATTTCTCCTTTATATTTCTTTATCCTGCTATCTACCCCTATTCCCCACCTCTGAGATCCCTCTTTTCTTCTCTTGGCTTCTGACGGTCCTACTGATTACATATACACATGTAAAGCTTTGGAGCTAGAAACCACACATGAGAGGTGATATAAGCTTTTTCTCTCCATTTCCCTGCCATGTTCTTTAGAGCTGAATACTATTCCATTGAGAAAACGGAACCACATTTTTGTTATTTATTCATCATTTGAAGCACATTTGAATTATATCCATTTTCTGGTTTTGTGAAAAACTTGACATTGAGCCCTGGTGAACAAGTGTCTATGTGGTAGAATATCAAAATATTTGTGCATGTGCCACAAAGATTCTTGTGGCAGATTGTTTTAGCTCTTTGAAGATTCTTCCCACTAATTTCCAGAGTGGCTGCTCTGATTTGCCATCTCTCTCACAGGCAACGTGGCTTCTACTTTCCCCACAACCTGGTCAGCATTTTCTCTCAGTAATTGTCATTCTGGACAGAGTGAGATGAAATCTCCACTTCATTTTAATTTGCATTTTGTGTAGATATCTGGCATCACGTTTATTGGCTGCATGTTCTCTTTGGTCACTATTTGCTACTCTAGGTCTTAGCTGAGAGGGGCAGCTGTGAGGTCTTATGAAGTAGGGATTTCTGGTTTTGTTGGAGATTCAGTTGTGCCATGTGATGTTTTTCTAGGACTTGTCTTATGAGAGGAAGTTTTGCTGAAGCAGATATGTGAGAGGATGTTTTGCTGAGAATAGACACCTGGTTGTTTTCTGGAATGTGCCTGGTGAAAGGGCATGTGATATTTTACTGGAGCAGACACTAGAAAGGACATGAGATGTTTGGAAAGACTGTAAGCATAACCCAAGAGATGGTGGATTTTTTTATTGTACTGTTTCATGTTGCAAATCATCTGGTCTTTTTTTTTATTCGATATATTTTTTTTATTTACATTTCAAATGATTTCCCCTTTCCTGCCACCCCACTCCCCGAAAGTCCCATAAGCCCTCTTCCCTCCCCCTGTTCCCCCATACAGCCCTTCCCACTTCCCTGTTCTGGTATTTCCCTACACTGCTGCACTGAGCCTTTCCAAAACCTGAGGCCACTCCTCCATTCTTCTTTGGCATCATTTGATAATGTCTTGGGTATTCCGAGATTCTAGGCTAATATCCGCTTATCAGTGAGTGCATACCATGATTGATCTTTTGAGGCTGGGTAACCTCCCTTAGTATGATGTTCTCCAGCTCCATCCATTAGTCTAAAAATTTCATGAATCCATTGTTTCTAATGGCCGAATAGTACTCCATTGTGTATATATGCCACATTTTTTGTATCCATTCCTCCATTTAGGGACATCCGGGTTCTTTCCAGCTTCTGGCTCTTATAAATAGGGCTGTTATGAACATAGTGGAGCATGTATCATTATTACATGCTGGGGAATCCTCTGGGTATATTCCCAGGAGTGGTATAGCAGGGTCCTCTGGAAGTGACGTGCCCAGTTTTCTGAGGAACTGCCAGACTGATTTCCAGAGTGGTTATACCAACTTGCAACCCTACCAGCAGTGGAGGAGTGTTCCTCTTTCTCCACATCCTCGCCAACGCCTGCTGTCTCCTGAGATTTTAATCTTAGCCATTCTGACTGGTGTGAGGTGAAATCTCATGGTTGTTTTGATTTGCATTTCCCTAATGACTAATGATGTTGAACATTTTTTAAGATGCTTCTCAGCCATCTGAAGTTCTTCAGGTGAAAATCCTTTGTTTAGATCTGTACCCCCATTTTTAATAGGGTTAGTTGGTTCTCTGGGGTCTACCTTCTTGAGTTCTTTGTATATATTGGATATTAGCCCTCTGTCAGATGTAGGGTTGGTGAAGATCTTTTCCCAATTTGTTGATTGCCGATTTGTCCTTGTGATGGTGTCCTTTGCCTTACAAAACCTTGTAATTTTATGAGGTCCCATTTGTCAATTCTTGATCTTAGAGCATAAACTATTGGTATTCTGTTCAGGAACTTTCCTCCTGTACAAATATCTTTAAGGGTCTTCGCCAGTTTCTTTTCTATTAGTTTCCGTGTGTTTGGCTTTACGTGGAGGTCCTTGATCCACTTGGAGTTGAGCTTAGTACAAGGAGATAAGGATGTATCAATTCACATTCTTCTGCATGCTGACCTCCAATTGAACCAGCACCATTTGTTGAAAAGGCTATTTTTTTCCCACTGAATGATTTCAGCTCCTTTGTTGAAGTGGCCATTGGTGTGTGGGTTCATTTCTGGAGCTTCAATCCTATTCTATTGATCTGCCTACCTGTCACTGTACCAATACCATGCAATTTTTAACACTATTGCTCTGTAGTATTGCTTGAGGTCCAGGATACTGATTCTCAAAAATTTCTTTTGCTGTTGAGAATAGTTTTAGCTATCTTGAGTTTTTTGTTATTCCATATGAATTTGAGAATTGCTCTCACTAATTCTATGAAGAACTGAGTTGGGATTTTGATGGGGATTGCATTGAATCTGTATATTGCTTTTGGTAAGATGGCCATCTTAACTATATTAATCCTGCCAATCCACGAGCATGGCAGATTTTTCTATTTTCTGAGGTCTACTTCCATTTCCTTCTTCAGAGACTTGAAGTTCTTGTCATACAGATCTTTCACTTGTTTGGTCATAGTCACTCCAAGATACTTTATTTTGTTTGTGGCTATTGTGAAGGGTGTCATTTCCCTAATTTCTTTCTCAGCCTGCTTATCCTTTGAGTATAGGAAAGCTACTGATTTGCTTGAGTTGATTTTATAACCTGCCACTTTGCTGAAGTTGTTTATCAGCTGTAGGAGTTCTCTGTTGGAATTTTTTGGGTCACTTAAGTATACTATCATATCATCTGCAAATAGTGATAGTTTGAATTCCTCCTTTCTAATTTGTATCCTTTTGACCTCCTTATGTTATCTAATTGCTCTAGCTAGTACCTCAAGTACAATATTGAAAAGATATGGAGAGAGGGGGCAGCCATGTCTAGTCCCTGATTTTAGTGGGATTGCTTCAAGTTTCTCTCCATTTAGTTTGATGTTGGCTACAGGTTTGCTGTATATTGCTTTTACTATGTTGAGGTATGGTCCTGGAATTCCTGTTCATTCCAAGACTTTTAGCATGAAACGATGCTCCAGCATCCAATGAAATGACCATGTGTTTTTTTTTTTCTTTGAGTTTGTTTATATACTGGATTGCATTGATGGATTTCCATATATTGAATGATCCCTGCATCCCTGGTATGAAGCCTCCTTGATCATGGTGAATGATTGTGTTGATGTGTTCTTGGATTTGGTTGGCAAGAATTTTATTGAGTATTTTTGCATCAACGTTCATAAGGAAATTGGTCTGAATTCTCTTTCTTAATTGGATCTTTGTGTGGTTTTGCTATCGGCATAATTGTAGCTTCATAGAAGGAGTTGGGTAGTGTTCCTTCTGTTTGTATTTGGTGGAATAGTTAGAAGAGTATTGGTGTTAGGTCTTCTTTAAAGGTCTGATAGAATTCTGCACTGAAACCATCTGGTCCTGTGCTTTTTTTGGTTGGAAGACTTTCTAGGACCCCTTCCATTTCCTTAGCGGTTATGGGACTGTTTCGATGATCTATTTGATCCTGATTTAATTTTGGTATTTGGTAACTGTCTAGGAAATTTTCCATTTCCTCCAGATTCTCCAGTTGTGTTGAGTATAGGCTTTGGTAGGAGGATCTGATATTTTTTTGAATTTCTTCATTTTCTGTTGTTATATCCCCCTTTTCATTTCTAATTTTGTTAATTTGTATACTGTGCCCTTTGGTTAGTCTGGCTAAGGGTTTATCTATCTTATTGATTTTCTCAAAGAACCAACTCCTAGTTTTGTTGATTCTTTGTATGGTTCTCTTAGTTTCTACTTGATTGATTTCAGCCCTGAGTTTGATGATTTCCTGCCTTCTACTCCTCCTGGGTGAATTAGCTTCTTTTTCTTGCAGAGCTTTCAGGTGTACAATTAAGCTGCCAGTGTATGTTCTCTCCTGTTTCTTTTTGGAGACACTCAAGGCTATGAGTTTTCCTCTTAGCACTGCTTTCCTTGTGTCCCATAGATTTGGGTATGTTGTGCCTTTATTTTCATTAAATTCTAAAAAGTCTTTGATTTCTTTCTTTATTTTTTCTTTGGCCAAGGTATCATTGAGTAGAATATTGTTCAGTTTCCACGTGTATGTGGGTTTTCTGTTGTTTTTGTTGCTATTGAAGACCACTCTTAGGAGGCATGGGATTAGTCCAATCTTCCTATATTTGTTGAGGTCTGTCTTGTAACCAATTATATGGTCGATTTTGGAGAAGGTACCATGAGGTGCTGAGAAAAAGGTATATTCTTTCGCTTTAGGATGAAATGTTCTCTCTATATATAGATATGTGTTAAATCCAATTGGTCCAAAGCTTCAATTAGCTTTACTGGGTCCCTGTTTAGTTTTTGTTTTTCTTATTGGTCCCTTGAGGAGAGTGGAGTGTGAAAGTCACTCACAATTATTGTGTTAGGTACAATGTGCACTTTGAGATTTAGTAAAATTTCTTTTACAAATGAGGGTGCCCTTGCATTTGGAGAATAGATGTTCAGAATTGAGAGTTCTTCTTTGTGGATTTTTCCTTTGACCAGCAAGAAGTGTCCTTCTGAGTCTCTTTTGATGACTTTAGGTTGAAAGTCCATTTTATCTGATATTAGAATGGCTACTCCGACTCATTTCCTGAGACCATTTGCTTATAAAATTGTCTTCCAGTTTTTTACTCTAAGGTAGTTTTTTTCTTTGACACTGAGGTGTATTTCCTGTATGCAGCAAAATGTAGGGTCCTGTTTCCTTATCCAGTCTGTTAGTCTATGTCTTTTTATTGGGGAATTGAGTCCATTGATGTTAAGAGATATTAAGGAACAGTGATTATTACCTTCTGTCATTTGTGATGTTATTTTTATATTTGAGTGGTTATCTTCTTTTGGGTTTAATGAAAGAAGGTAACTATCTTGCTTTTTCAAGGGTGTAGTTTTCCTCCTTGTATTGGTGTTTTCTTCCTGTTATTCTTTGTAGGGCTGGGTTTGTGGAAAGATATTGTGTACTTTTGGTTTTATCATGGAATATCTTGCTTTTTCCATCTATGGTGATTGAGAGTTTTGCTTGGTATAGTAGTCTTGGCTGACATTTGTGTTCTCTTAGAGTCTGCATGAGATCTGCCCAGGATCTTCTAGCTTTCATGGTCTCTGGTGAGAAGTCTGGTGTGATTCTGATAGGTCTTCCTTTATATGTTACTTGGCCTTTTTCCCTTACTTCCTTTAATATTCTTTCTTTGTTTAGTACATTTGGTGTTTTCATTATTATGTGATGGGAGGTATTTCTGTTCTGATCCAGTCTGTTTGGAGTTCTGTAGGCTTCCTGTATATATTCATGGGAATCTCTCTCTTTAGGTTAGAGAAGTTTCCTTCCATAATTTTGTTGAAGATATTTGCTGGCCTTTTCAGTTGTAAATCTTCACTCTCATCTATACTTATAATCCTTAGGTTTGGTCTTCTCATTGTGTCCTGGTTTTCCTGGATGTTTTGGATTACAAGCTTTTTGCATTTTGCATTTTCTTTGACTGTTGAGTCAATGGTTTCTATGGTATCTTCAGCACCAGAGATTCTTTCTTCCATCTCTTATATTCTGTTGTTGATATTTGCATCTATGGTCCCTGTTTTCTTCCCAAGGGTTTTTATCTCCAAAGTTGTCTCCCTTTGTGATTTCTTAGTTGTTTTTACTTTTGTTTTTATATCCAGGATGGTTTTGCTCAGTTCCTTCATTTGTTTGTTTGTTTTTTCCTGTAATTCTTAAGAGATTTTTGTGTTTTCTCTTTCATGACTTCTGCCTGTTGACTCACTTTCTCCTGCTTTTCTTTAAGTGATTTTTGTTTCCTCTTTATTGGCTTCTATATGTTGACCCATATTCTCCTGAGTTTCTTTAAGTGATTTTTGTGTTTCCATTGTAAGGGCTTCTAACTTATTCATGTTCCCCTGCATTTCTTTAAGAGGTTTGTTTATGTCCTTTTTGTGTTTCTCTAGCAGCATCATGACCAGTGATTTTAAATGCAAATCTTGTTTTTCTGGGGTGTTGGGGTATTCAGGACTTGCTGTTGGAGAATTGGGTTCAGACGCTGCCATATTGTCTAGATTTCTGTTAGTGACATTCCTATGTTTGCCTTTTGCCATCTTGTTATCTCTGGCATTAGTTGGTATTGTTGTCACTGGCTGGTTTTTGAACCTCCTGTGAGCCTGTAAGGCTATTTCTTTTTTTTTTCTTTACTTTTTTTTATTTATTTTCTATATTCTTTGTTTACATTCTAAAAGCCTTCCCCTTTCCCAGTCCCCCCTCCCCAATATGTTCCATAAGTCCTCTTCTCTCCATCCATTCTCCTGTCTTTCCCCCTCCCTTTCTCTGTCCTGGTACTCCCCTACAATGCTGGATCAAGCATTTTCATGATTAGGGCCCTCTTCTTCCTTTTTCATGGGAATCATTTGATATGCTAATTGTATCTTCAGTATTCAGAGCTTCAGGGCTAATTAATATCCACTTACCAATGACTGCATTCCATGTGTATTCTTTTGTGATTGTGTTACTTCGCTTAGGATGATATTTTCCAGTTCCAGCCATTTGCCTAAAAAATTCACGAATTCATTGTTTAAAATTTCTGAATAGTACTCCATTGTGTATATATACCACATTTTCTGTATCCATTCCTCCATTGAGGGATATCTGGGTTCTTTCCAGCTTCTGGCTATTATAAATAAGGCTGCTATGAACATAGTGGAGCATGTGTCCTTATTGCATGCTGGGGAATCCTTTGGGTATATGCCCAGGAGAGGTATAGCAGGGTCCTCCGGAAGGGTCATGCCCAGTTTTCTTAGGAACCTTCAGACTGATTTCCAGAGTGGTTGTACCATCTTACAATCCCACCAGCAGTGAAGGAGTGTTCCTCTTTCTCCACATCCTCGCCAACACCTGCTGTCTCCTGAGTTTTTAAACTTAGCCATTCTGACTGGTGTGAGGTAAAATCTCAGGGTTGTTTTGATTTGCATTTTCCTAATGGCTAATGATGTTGAACATTTCTTAAGGTGAAAATTCTTTGTTTAGGTTTGTACCCCATTTTTAAATAGGGTTATTTAGTTCCCTGGGGTCTAACTTCTTGAGTTCTTTGTATATATTGGATATTAGCCCTCTATCGGATATGGGGTTGGTGAAGATCTTTTCCCATTTTGTTGGTTACTGTTTTGTCCTTTTAACGGTCTTTTGCTTTACAGAAACTTTATAATTTTATGAGATCCCATTTGTCAATTCTTGATCTTAGAGCATAAGTTATTGGTGTTCTGTTCAGGAACTTTTCGCCTGTGCCTATGTCCTCAAGGTTTTCCCCAGTTTATTTTCTATTAGTTTCAGTGTGTCTGGTTTTATGTGGAGGTCCTTTATCCCCTTGGAGTTGAGCTTAGTACAAGGAGATAAGAATGGATCAATTCGAATTCTCCTGCATGCTGACCTCCAGTTGAGCCAGCACCATTTGTTGAAATGGCTATCTTTTTTCCACTGGATGTTTTCAGCTCCTTTGTTGAAGATCAAGTGACCATAGATGTGTGGGTTCATTTCTGGGTCTTCAATTCTATTCTGTTGGTCAACTTGCCTGTCCCTGTGCCAATACCATGCAGTTTTGCATTTTGTATTTTCTTTTACCATAGATTCCATGGTTTCTATTGTATCTTCAGCATCTGAGATTCTTTCTTCTATCTCTTGTATTTTGCTGTTGATATTTGCATTTATGTCCCCTGATTTCTTCCCAAGGTTTTCTATCTCCAAAGTTGTCTCCCTTTGTGATTTCTTAGTTGTTTCTACTTCTGTTTTTAGATCCTGGTTGTTTTTGCTCAGTTCCTTCACTTGCTTGTTTGTGTTTTCCTGTAATTCTTTGAGAGATTTTTGTGTTTCTTCTTTCATGACTTCTGCCTTTTGATCAAATTTCTCCTGTACTTTTAAAAGTGATTTTTGCATTTCCTCCTTATTGGCTACTATCGTTTGACCCATATTCTCCTGAATTTCTTTAAGTGATTTTTGTGTTTCCCTTGTAAGGACTTCCAGCTTTTGATCATTTTTCTCCTGAATTTCTTTAAGAGATTTATTTATGTTCTTCATATGTTCTTGTAACAGTATCACGACAAGTGATTTTACATCCAAATTTTGCTTTTCTGGTGTGTTGGGGTATCCAGGACTTGCTATTAATGGAGAATTGGGTTCAGATGCTGCCACATTGCCTTGATTTCTGTTAGTAATATTCCTTTGTTTGCCTTTTGCCATCTAGATCTCACTGGTGTTAGTTGGTCTTGTTGTCAATTCAGGACTCACCCTTGCAAGATGCCTCCCTGCAGCCGGCCTCTAGATGTACCGCTGGCCCTCTGCACTGCTTGGGGACGGGGCACATGGCCCAGGCTGCTTCAGATCCAGAGGTGGTGACTGAAAGGCTCCCGCCAGAGGCCTCTGGATGGATCCTCCACTTTCCCAGGTCAGATGGATTCACTGGAGCAAGGTGCTTCCCCGTGGCTGGCTTCCAGATGTACCGCTGTCCCTCTGCACTGCTTGGGGACAGGGCATGTGGCCCAGGCTGCTTCCAATTCAGAGGTGGTGACTGGAAGGCTCCCGCTAGAGGCCTCTGGATGGATCTTCCGCTTTGCAGGATCAGATGACTCACCGGAGCAAGGTGCTTCCTGGGGCTGTCCTCCAGATGCACTGCTGGCCCTCTGCACTGCTTGGGGATGGGGCACGTCCTGTAAGGCTATTTCAGCATCTCTGGATGACCGGGTTTCCCCTGGCACAGTTTGCTGATGTGCTGACCTCCTCTTGGGTGCAGTTGGAGCCCTAGTGTGTCCTGCCCTAAGGTGTCTCTGTGAACCTGGTGTTGCCCATCTGTTCCTTCAGGGAGTGTGATGATGGCGGATGCTGCAGGGACCCTTTCCAAGTGCTGATCCCTCTGCAGGGCTAAAGATACCCCAACCAGTTTGGTGTACAAACGGCCCGCCTAGCTGCCCCGGCCCTGAGTCCAGTTAAAAGCCTGACAGGCTTAGGCTCAAGTGATGTTAGCCTCAGGCTCTGTTGCTAACTGGTTCTGTCAGGTAGCCAAGATGGCAAGGTGAGCCCCTGAAAGTCCTGGGCAGTCTGCAGAGCAAATGACTCCCTGGCCGGGTTGGCACACAGATGGCCAACCAAGCTGCCCAGGGCCTGTAGGTGCAGGCAAAAGCCTGACAGTCTTAGACCCAAGCGATGTTAGCCTTGGACTATGTCTGATTACCTTGTGCTGTCAGATCTTTCTGGTGTCCAGGAACCAAGATGGCAGAGCACCTCTCCTAACTGGCTGGCAGGAGGCAGAGGTCTAATGGGGCTTCAGTTCAGTAAAAAGCACTGCAACTCCACTGCACACAGCATGGCTGGCCTGCAGTGGCTAGTGGTAGCAGGCACAGGACTTGCCTGGTCTCTGTTTCCTCAGTTTCGGCTCTCTCCACCCAATGCGCTACTGCCACTGCTGCCTCCCACCACCACACCTCAGTCTGGTCTTTATTAGGCTTCATTGAGGCTGGTCTTCACTGAGGCTTCACTTCACTGACAACACTTTTGCATTAGTTCGCCTTGTATTCTTCACTGATCTTTACTTCGTGATTTCGTAGAAAGAAATGTACCACAGAACCTCTGGTGGTATTCTGGTTGCTTCTTGCTGCTTCTGCAGACTCCGGCTCATCTACAAAGCCTTGTGGTTTCTTTTTGATCAAGCCCTTGCTCCTGATTCATGTTTGATGTTTGCCTGGTAGACTGGACTGCAGCTGCTGATTTGTGTTTGGTGGATTTGCTAGTGGACTAGACTGCTGATGAAGATTGGAATCGCTCCAAAAAAACTATTTCTAACTCCCCATTTTGTATTAACTTTTCTTATACCTCTGATGGGTGATAGGGAGATTGAAGCATTAAAGAACCATAATTAAATCAAGGTTTGAGAAATATAAGTCTACAGTCCTGTCGTCCCAGGCAACTATTAGCTCGGTGGTCCTTAATAAAGAAAGGTTCTGCAGGTTGGTAAGGAGGCAGAGATCAAGGAAGATGGGGTAGATGGAAAGACTAAAAGAAATAGGAACAAAGACCTGTGGGGACCCTGAATCCTATTAGCACCAATCGGCCAAATCCTAAAGGAATGATATATGGTATCCTTTTAAAAATGCAATTAGTGTGTGCCTTCTGCTTCATTACAAAATGATAAATAATAACCATGTGAGGAAAATGTATTTGTTAATTAGATAAATTCAACTGTTGTACAATATGTGTCTGCTTCAAAGGACCACAAAATGGACAGTAAGAACATATGATTTTGTTGATCCATTGCAAATAGAAAATTGGAAACTGAAAACCATCCACAGGGAGTTGAAAATCTCAGATCCCAATAGCGCCAAAGGAAAGGGCCATTTGTATGCTGTGCAGATCGATGCAGTCTAATTATACCTTGGAGACTGAAATAAATAAAGCAGCAGATTAACAAGTGCGAGTGTAACATCTGAAAATGAAAAGTTTGCTTTAATGACTGAGTCAGATAATTTCATTAACAAATTGCATGCTCGATGATGTATTTTAAACCTCACTGTCACAAAATGAGAAAGTAGTCAGACTCATTACCATCTACAGATGTTTTGTGTAAATTTTAAACTGTACAAAGAAATTGATGTTTCTGTGTCTATAAGCCATCTGTCATATTTTATTAATCTGTCAGGTTTTTGCATAAGCCATCTGTCAACTTTTTTGTTGCTAAATAAGGTGATTGAACCTAAAGAGATATCACATTAATTGAGTTTACAAATAAATTAAATATGCTCTATTTCTTCATCATTAGGAAATGTAGTAAGTTTTGTACTGGGAATGTCTTTCTCTTTTCTACTCTGCTTTGAGTTGTAGCTTTTATTGCTACAAAAATGTTGTCTTCTAGATTCCCAAACTTTTACACTTAAATTTTAATAGAGTGAACCCCAAGTCTGAAGAAACCTCTGCTCTGTCTTCTGTTGCATTGTACTCTCCATTATCAACTCCTGACTGTTATTCTTGCAGTCAGGATCTGCAATGGCTCTTCTCCACTGTTCGCAGTTCAGCCACTACTCACCTGTCGTTACCCAACAGACTTCCAAGTCTAGCTTTTCTGAATTGTATATAACATCTCATTCTGGGCTGGATTCCTTGTGGAATGTAGAAGCTCTCTGACTTCATTTTCTTTCTAAGACCTCTCCAGTGTCATCACTTGTGTCTCTGAAACCATTTTTTTTTTATTACTGTGCCACCAAGTCTATTCAGAAAACTAATGTTGATTTACATCCTCTCTTACTTAGCTCATTCTAATTTTTGCCTATTCCTAATCCCTGTCTTCTTGGAAAAATGTTGGATACTGTGCTGAGGAATCATTGAAATTTTCTGAATGTGCATTATTACCATAAAAATGATGTTCTCTGGTCCAAACCTCTCATATATATATGTTGCTGTTTGTATTCCCTTTACCACAGTCAAGTTCTGGCTTCTGTTAAAAAACAAAAAAGAACAAACTTATCAAAGCCTTTTCTGTCTTCTTTCAAGTTGTTGGGAAACAGATATTTGATGATACTCTCTGCCTCAAACTGTGACCTTAAAACTGAAAGCAAACCTGTTTATGAAGAAAAACTATAACTCAAGGTATAAACTGTGCCCGTGTTTAAAGTACAATAATTTTATCACTATTTATGTGCAATTTTGTTCCATTTATTCACTGGAGATGTCATTTGAACAGTCTATATCTAACACATCTGCAAATCTCTCTCTCTCTCTCTCTCTCTCTCTCTCTCTCTCTCTCTCTCTCTCTCTCTCTCTGTGTGTGTGTGTGTGTGTGTGTGTGTTGCTTTTTCTCCTCTCATAGCCCTATAGTAGATGAAACTAGCCATGTTTTGATCAGCCTTAGATAGAATGTCTATCTCCAGCCTCCAATGAGAAGCTTATTCCCCTGAGTGATTTGATTTTGGAGTACTTCCTGACTCTCTGGCACTTTGATATTCCATAGGATATTCTAAGGACTCAGCTAATCTGCCATGCTTCTGACCCAGAGACAGCTACATAACAAACACATTTGAAGCCACTAATTTTTTTTTTGGATTGGATATTTTCTTTATTTACTTTAAAATATTTTCCCCTTTCCAGGTCTTCCTTTTGGAAACCTTCTATCCTACCCCCTTCCCCTGTCTCTGTGAGGGTGCTCACTCACCTACCCACCCACCCACTCCTATCCTCCTACCCTGACATTCCTCTACACTGGAGTATCAAACACACTCAGGCCCAAGGGCCTCTCCTCCCACTGATGTCCAACGAGGCCATCATCTATCATGTATGTAGCCAGCACCATGGGTCACTCCATGTGTTTTCATTGATTAGTGGTCCAGTTCCTGTGAACTCTGAAGGGTCTGGTCTGTTGATAGTGTTGCTTCCTCCATGGGGCTCCATGTCTACATCAAAAACACCCTCAGTTCCTTCAGTCCCTTTTCTAACTTGTCTATCAGGGAACCTTGAGCTCAGTCCAATGGTTGCAAGCTTCTGCCTCTGCCCTTCTCAGGCTCTGGTAGAGCCTTTCAGGGGCCAGCCATATCAAGCTTGTGCTTTATGTTAGCAATTTTTACAGTTAAAAAAAGTAACAAAAATCTATAATTTTATAATAATTTATAGATCAAGAAAATATACTAAAGAAATTCTCATATTGTGTGTAAATCCCCTGCTAATATTCATTAGTATTCCACTGCTGATTTGGATCATAAGGATTATAAATATAACTACATATTAAATATTATAATATATTATTCATCCATTCGAGGCAGAGAATATATTGTCCACATATTGTCTACATCAAAAACCAACTTGAAGGACGAGGGTGACTTAATAATGCATTTGTCCTCTGGAAAGGAACTGGGAGTGAAATGGGCAGGATGCGTGCTTCCCTTCATTGGCTGTCCATTCCTATAGGGAAATTATATCTTTCAGAATTTCTATTCCACATTTATTTCAGGTGGGTGTAGAAAAGTACATGTAGTAGTAATACAAATATTCTCAGCAACAAAAGAAATTCTGGGGGAATCAGTATCCCTGACCTCAAGCAATACTACAGAGCAATAGTGTTAAAAACTGCATGGTATTGGTACAGTGACCGGCAGGCAGATCAATGGAACAGGATTGAAGATCCAGAAATGAACCCACACACCTATGGCCACTTGATCCTCAACAAAGGGGCTGAAAACATCCAATAGAAAAAAGATAGCCTTTTCAACAAATGGTGCTGGTTCAACTGGAGGTCAGCATGCAGAAGAATGCGAATTGATCCATCCTTGTCTCCTTGTACTAAGCTCAAATCCAAATGGATCAAGGGCCTCCACATAAAGCCAGACACTCTGAAGCTAATAGAAAAGAAACTGGGGAAGACCCTTGAGGACATCGGTACAGGGAGAAAGTTTCTGAACAGAACACCAATAGTGTATGCTCTAAGATCAAGAATTGACAAATGGGACCCCATAAAATTACAAAGTTTCTGTAAGGCAAAGGACACCATCAAGAGGACAAATCGGCAACCAACAAATTGGGAAAAGATCTTCACCAATCCTACATCAGATAGAGGGCTAATATCCAATATATATAAAGAACTCAAGAAGTTAGACTCCAGAAAACCAATCAACCCTATTAAAAAATGGGGTACAGAGTTAAACAAAGAATTCTCACCTGAAGAACTTCAGATGGCGGAGAAGCATCTTAAAAAATGCTCAACTTCATTAGTCATTAGGGAAATGCAAATCAAAACAACCCTAAGATTTCATCTTACACCAGTCAGAATGGCTAAGATTAAAAATTCAGGAGACAGCAGGTGTTGGAGAGGGTGCGGAGAAAGAGGAACACTCCTCCACTGCTGGTGGGGTTGCAAATTGGTACAACCACTCTGGAAATCAGTCTGGCGGTTCCTCAGAAAACTGGGCACCTCACTTCCAGAAGATCCTGCTATACCACTCCTGGGCATATACCCAGAGGATTCCCCACCATGTAATAAGGATACTTGTTCCACTATGTTCATAGCAGCCCTATTTATAATTGCCAGAAGCTGGAAAGAACCCAGGTATCCCTCAACAGAAGAGTGGATGCAAAAAATGTGGTATATATACACAATGGAGTACTATTCAGCCATTAGAAGCAATGAATTCATGAAATTCTTAGGCAAATGGATGGAGCTGGAGAACATCATACTAAGTGAGGTAACCCAGTCTCAAAAGATGAATCATGGTATTCACTCACTAATAAGTGGATATTAACCTAGAAAACTGGAATACCCAAAACATAATCCACACATCAAATGAGGTACAAGAAGAACGGAGGAGTGGCCCCTTGTTCTGGAGAGAGTCAGTGAAGCAGTATAGGGCAAAACCAGAACGGAGAAGTGGGAAGGGTTGGGTGGGAGGACAGGGGGAGAGAAGGGGGCTTATGGGACTTTCGGGGAGTGGGGGGGCTAGAAAAGGGGAAACCATTGGAAATGTAAATAAAAAATATATCGAATAAAAAAAAGGAAAGATGACTATTATGAATTATTCTCCACATATAAAATTTATTTTTTTAAATACTGGAGGTTTGAAATGTAAATAAATATATCAATAAATTAAAAAAAATGACTTGAGACTTCTAACATAAGGAAAACCACAATTCCATCTTTAGCTAAGTTGTTCTAACAGTAAGAACCATTGACTCTCAGTAGAGGGCCAGCCTGAGGCCATATTTGTGGTGCTGAGTCTTGCATAGCAAACCTCCCAATAAAGAACTTTAGAAATATATTATCACTAACAAACCTATAAATAAATAAGTGCCAACTTCCAAAAGAGAGTCTCCAGAGTCTGCAATACATATTTAATCTTATTGATAGATATATATTTTATTTTTAGGTGAAGGATAAAAATAGAAAATAAATCGTACTCTCTTATCTGATATGTTCTATTAAATGAGGCATACACTTTCTCACTGAAATTTACTCACAGACAAAATTAGTAAGGAAGCTGGTAAACACCATGCTCATATATGGGTATTGGCCAATATTAAGCTATACATGTAAGAATGGCTCATAATAAAATTGAAGCCATGGATTTTAATTAGTTACTAAATGTTTAATTATTTAATCAGTGTTTCATGATTAAACTAATATTTAAAGCTAAAAGCCTAAGGCTTTAAGAATGAATATTATCACAATCTATATCCATATACACATAAGACCATTTAAATAACTTAAAGTTCTTAATAGGTATTAAAATTTAATATCATGTGAGGTTTGCATTCAGTGATTCATAAATATTTGTTGAAATAATGAATGATTCTAGTATGGGCAGCCAATTGTAGTTGATATTTTAAAGTAGAAATAAACAGTTTTAAGATTTGGTTTATTGGAAAGCTATTGCAGAAACATCACAATTTCAAAGCCTGCCTGGGATACATTTTCAGTTCAAGTACTGATTGGACAACTTGGACTATCTCAAAATAAATATCAGTAAGAGAGGCTAGGGGATGTAGCTTAGCAGCACTTGCCTAGCATCCATGAGATAGGTTCAACCTTCAGTATTTAAAAAAATAAATTTTATATGTGGAGAATAATTCATAATAGTCGACTTTCCTTTTTTTATTCGATATATTTTTTATTTACATTTCCAATGGTTTCCCCTTTTCTAGCCCCCCACTCCCCGAAAGTCCCATAAGCCCCCTTCTCTCCCCCTGTCCTCCCACCCAACCCTTCCCACTTCCCCGTTCTGGTTTTGCCCTATACTGCTTCACTGACTCTCTCCAGAACAAGGGGCCACTCCTCCGTTCTTCTTGTACCTCATTTGATGTGTGGATTATGTTTTGGGTATTCCAGTTTTCTAGGTTAATATCCACTTATTAGTGAGTGAATACCATGATTCATCTTTTGAGACTGGGTTACCTCACTTAGTATGATGTTCTGCAGCTCCATCCATTTGCCTAAGAATTTCATGAATTCATTGCTTCTAATGGCTGAATAGTACTCCATTGTGTATATATACCACATTTTTTGCATCCACTCTTCTGTTGAGTGATACCTGGGTTCTTTCCAGCTTCTGGCAATTATAAATAGGGCTGCTATGAACATAGTGGAACAAGTATCCTTATTACATGCTGGGGAATCTTTTGGGTATATGCCCAGGAGTGGTATAGCAGGATCTTCTGGAAGTGAGGTGCCCAGTTTTTGGAGGAACCGCCAGACTGATTTCCAGAGTGGTTGTACCAATTTGCAACCCCACCAGCAGTGGAGGAGTGTTCCTCTTTCTCCACACCCTCTCCAACACCTGCTGTCTCCTGAATTTTTAATCTTAGCCATCCTGACTAGTGTAAGGTGAAATCTCAGGGTTGTTTTGATTTGCATTTCCCTAATGACTAATGAAGTTGAGCATTTTTTAAGATGTTTCTCTGCCATCTGAAGTTCTTCTGGTGAGAATTCTTTGTTTAACTCTGTACCCCATTTTTTAATAGGGTTGTTTGGTTTTCTGGAGTCTAACTTCTTGAGTTCTTTATATACATTGGATATTAGCTCTCTGATGTAGGATTGGTGAAGATCTTTTCCCAATGTGTTGGTTGCCGATTTGCCCTTTTGATGGTGTCCTTTGCCTTACAGAAACTTTGTAATTTTATGAGGTCCCATTTGTCAATTCTTGATCTTAGAGCATACGCTATTGGTGTTCTGTTCAGAAACTTTCGCTCTGTACCGATGTCCTCAAGGGTCTTCCCCAGTTTCTTTTCTATTAGCTTGAGAGTGTCTGGCTTTATGTGGAGGTCCTTGATCCATTTGGATTTGAGCTTAGTATAAGGAGACAAGCATGGATCAATTCTCATTCTTCTGCATGCTGACCTCCAGTTGAACCAGCACCATTTGTTGAAAAGGCTATCTTTTTTTCCATTGGATGTTTTCAGCCCCCTTGTCGAGGATCAAGTGGCCATAGGTGTGTGGGTTCATTTCTGGACCTTCAATTCTGTTCCATTGATCTGCCTGCCTGTCACTGTACCAATACCATGCAGTTTTTAACACTATTTCTCTGTAGTATTGCTTGAGGTCAGGGATACAGATTCCCCCAGAATTTCGTTTGTTGCTGAGAATAGTTTTAGCTATCATGGGTTTTTTGTTATTGTAGATGAATTTGAGAATTGCTCTTTCTAATCAAAACGATCATATACCATGATCAAGTAGGCTTTATCCCAGGGATGCAGGGTTGGTTCAATGTATGGAAATCCATCAATGCAATCCACTACATAAACAAACTCAAAGAAAAACAAAACACATGGTCATTTCATTGGATGCTGAAAAAGCATTTGACAAAATTCAGCATCCTTTTATGCTTAAAGTCTTGGAAAGAACAGGAATTCAAGGCCCATACCTAAACATAGTAAAAGCAATATACAGCAAACCAGTAGCCAGCATCAAACTAAATGGAGAGAAACTTGAAGCAATCCCACTAAAATCAGGGACTAGACAGGGCTGCCCCCTTTCTCCTTATCTTTTCAATATTGTACTTGAGGTACTAGCTTGGGCAATTAGACAACATAAGGAGGTCAAAGGGATATAATTTGGAAAGGGAGAAGTCAAACTATCATTATTTGCAGACGACATGATAGTCTACCTAAGTGACCCAAAAAACTCCACTAGAGAATTCCTACAGCTGATAAACAACTTCAGCAAAGTAGCAGGTTATTAAAATCAACTCAAGCAAATCAGTGGCCTTCCTATACTCAAAGGATAAGCAGGCTGAGAAAGAAATTAGGGAAATAACCCCCTTCACAATAGCCACAAACAGTATAAAGTACCTTGGGGTGACTCTTACCAAACATGTGAAAGATCTGTATGACAAGAACTTTAAGACTCTGAAGAAGAAAATGGAAGACCTCAAAAAATGGGAAAACCTCCCATGCTCATGGATCGGCAGGATCAACATAGCTAAAATGGCCCTTTTGCCAAAAGCAATATACAGATTTAATGCAATACCCATCAAAATCCCAATAGTCATCTTTTCAATAGTTAAAATGAGAGGTATGTTAAGTATAAAGTAAATAAGCGTAAAGGAACCAGATAGCACATAGCAAATAGATTAGCAGAACATCAGATTAGGCACTTACATCATCCATCAAGAACACCTGATGAAGTGTTGTGGAAAAAGCCAGCCACAATCGGAATCGTTAGAGATATTTCTAGGTGTGACATCATCACCTGAATGAGATGTCCAATTAGCTTTCTCCACCACAGACATTTTAATATTACAGGATAAATACTACTGAGTCTTAAGTTTGAGGAAAGTGTATATAGTACTGGGTTTTATTTACCTTCCCACTGTTCTCCAGGCCACAGTGTTTTTATTAGAATAGTTTACCCTCCTGTTTTCAGGAGTGAGGTAATTTAGGTGGTCTTCTTTCTCTTTGTGACTAGGAGAGGGTGTCAACTCACCTCTACACCAGAGTTCTTGGGACAACATGCTTGAGTCTGATAAGGGGAAGGCCTATCCTATTCCAAAGCCAGTCTCAGTAAGCTTAAATAGCATATGGCAGTTCATTTATATATGGTAATATGTAAATATATATACTTAATTAAAAATGATATTAAAGATTTGAAGATAATCAATAATAACACATTTAAAATATCCAGAAGAATAAATAGATATTAATTGAATTTATTTAACATTTTCACTTTGATTATATATATCAAAGGGCCACATTATACTCCAGTACAAGTATAATTTTCCCTATTAAAATATTAATAAAACAAATTGTAAAATTTAATCATTTATACTACTACTAATCACTTGGATTTACTCATCTCCCTTAAAAAAGTATATATTTTCAAACACCAACATGCCAACCCTTATATCTAAATGAATGCAAAGATGCTATAGTAGGATTGAAACTTCTATACTTTGTTCTTCCTTCTTGTTTAAGCCTATGGTCTGTGAGTTGTATCATGGGCACTCTGAGCTGTGGGGCTAACATCCACTTATCAGTGAGTACATACCATGTATGTCCTTTTGTTCCTGGGTCACTCACTCACTAGAAAATAGATGATATTTTCTAGTTCCATCCATTTGCCTGCAAATTTCATGATGTCATTGTTTTTAACAGCTGAGTAGTACTCCATTGTGTAAATGTACCACACTTTCTGTATCCATTCTTCCATTGACAGATATCTGAGTTATTTCCAGCTTCTGGCTATTATAAATAAGACAATAACCACACTAATTAAGGAAAAAAACACAACTAGTAAGTTATGAGAATTGAAGATAATTAACATATAAATCCAGCTATTTACAAAAACAATAACCTGCATGCTAAGCTAAGAAAACAGTCATATCATTTTCCTGGGTGGGACCAGAAAGAAAAAGTCATTGCTGAAAGTTAAATGAAGAACTTCCAGGTTAACATTCTGAAGACATTATAGAATACAGTTGGTGTGCCAAAAGATGTAATCCACATCATTTTAGCATTTTAAAAGAGAAATAAGAACAGGTTCCATGAAGGTAGAAGTTGAGTGTGGTGTCCATAAAAGAGATCATAAAAGAACAGAAATACATCAGAGTAATTTCAGAATTGTCTGAGGAGAAGGACACAGGGCTGTGCTGGCTGCCTCGGTCCATCATAACCGTTATGATAATCTTCCTAATCGCCCTTGCTCGCCAAGCAAAATTCCGACGACACCTGCTTCCCATAAAGCCTTTATGACTGCAGTGAGGATATACTGACCAGCTGACATAAAGACTCCTGACCTTTGGAAGTCCTATCTTATTGGAATTAATGTATTAGCAATCTGTTTTGTAGGTTAGTATCTTATGAGCTTGATTAATATGAGGTTGTCACTGAGCCAGACACACTCTGGATTACTTAGAAACCATAATTTCTTTAAAATTTGATCATGTAAACCTAGAACACAGTACTTTATTCACAGTTTTGACATTAGTGGTCCCTGGGGGACAGGCAACAATCTATGCAGAACTTTTTCTCTCTCCTGAAATCCGATAGATAAATTTCATCTGTGCCATGTTCCTGGTGGAGTGATATAAATATCCTCTTAAAGAGAAGCTGAACATCCCTGTAAAGCTTCCACTTCATTACTTACTATACAGCCATCCTCACGAGACCCCAACCCGACACTGAGCAAATAGTGCTGACTAATCATGGGATCTCAGTTTCTAAAACCGCGTCGAAAATAAATCTCTTTGATACGTTAACTGTCCATAGGTATATTGTTATTTCATAGCGCTGAAAACAACCCAATTCACCAGTAGAACTTCCAAAGGTTCTTTGGAACCGCTTTTTGTGGACTCTGTGTGTGAATCTCTGGCTGGCTGAGTCATTCTACAGTTTAAGATAGATCTTCCTGAACTGCAGAGTTGCCTGGGCTCCATTTGAATTCTACTCTTTGGGATGTAGCTGGAGAGTCTCCTAGCACTAAGGTGATGTGAAAAGAATTCAGAGTGGAGTAATGAATCAAAGGTTAAGAGCACTTGCTTCTCCCACAGAGGATCTGAATTTGGATCTAACACTAACATACATGGTGCCTCATGGCCCTCAGTAACTTCAGTTCAAGGGGATCTGTGCTGCTGTCAGGACTCAGTGGGCAAGGCACACAAATGGTGCCCAGATATAAGTATAGGCAAAAATGCCTATGCATGTATAAATTTTAAAATAATAAAAATTTTATTATTTTTATTATTTTAATAATAAAATAATAATGGTAAGGAATGCTTTTTTTTCCTGGGGAGCTATTGCACTCTACTGGGGCTTTACCACAGGGAAAAAAGATTGTCTGCAACTTAGAATGCAACAAGGAAAAGTAGGAATTTATGGCTATGAGGCAGAATGGGAGATCAATAGATGGAAATTAACTGAGAGGAAACATCAGGAATTAGTGTGATTTTAGTTAAACCTAAAGGCAGATTGAAGTGACTTGATATCATCTGGACAATGAAAAACAATGGTGAACACAGTCAGATAACAAGGGTGAAGGATTTGGTACATGTGACTTATTAGGATTTGTGATAAATCTGAACAGTGAAGATACATATGGGGGGCCCAAAAGTCGGGGTACGGCTGAGAGTTCAGAGATGGTTAATAGAGTCTGGTGGAAATACGAATATCTTTGTTACTGGAAATAAGCTCTTTATGTCCATCACAGGACATTGTTCTGCATTATATCATATTTTTAATCTTTTCCCAGTTGTTATAGGCAAAATTTAAAGTTTTCTTCTATTTCTTGAGTGGGCAATTAAAACTTTGCCTTATTTTTAATATACTCATCCTAATTAGGGAGACAATACATGCTCACTTAACATTGAGCGAATTCTTGAGGTTTTAGATAGTCTTAATGACAAATGCAATGCACAGTGTTCTATCTGAACTATCAAAGAAAAGTTTCTATGTTCATCACCGCCATGAGGAAGTAAAACTAATCTTAATGAAATTCATTTCAAAGCCAAAGCCATACTCTGTTGGTTATAACTTTATGGCACTCTGGTGGAAGTCAAAGTAGTTTAAGTGTAATTTACGTAGTTTATTAATAAAAAGACAACTACTATCTTTTCAATTTTTCATGATTTTTCTCTTCTTCTTCTTGACATTTGCAATGCAGCATGAGTTCAGAAACTGCCTCATGAGTTTCCTTTCCCCTGATAGGTGTATAAGATATGTGATTATACATTCATTAGTCAAGGGTTATGATAAAAATCCTCTCTCTGCTTATGCAATTGTCTACTTGGATATTCAATACAATCTTGTAACTCATGCAAGATTTATTATCATAGCTTAAAATAACCTTGAAAATTTTGGTCTAATATTCTTAAAATCAACATTATTAATGCTGCAAATACTTCCATAGGTAGATGTATTTTATGATTCTTTTACAGAATCCATTAAAAATCTTTCTTTTTGTATATGTTCATATAAAAGTAAATAAAACATCTTTTTGTTTTTAAAGTTCAACATTTCACTTGTTTGTGATGAACATCTGTATGTTTCAAATATTTCTGTTCAAGTTAATGAATAAACTTTGTAATATCTTTTGACATGAAAAACTTCATCACTACTTAGAAAACAAGTTTTATTTTTTCTGAGATCTTTCTTTGCTTCCTTTATCAATCAAAGCTAAGACTATTTCTGATGACATTATGAATATCTAAAGATTAACATACAGGAAGAAAGGTTCTTCATTTTCTATCAGCAATTCTCTTTCTATAGTAAGTAGATGTTTCAATAGGTTCACAGATACTATGAGAGAAATCAAAACAGGCTTTGTACTAGGCACCACTTCAAATGAGCAGAGCACCAGCTAAGTTATATCCAATACATTCCATTATTCCATTTGATTTTAATGGTTCAAGGATTACATTTTCATAATTTCTGCTCTAACCAGTGGTTCTCAACAATGCCAGCACCTTGAAGAATCTTATCATGAGATATTAGTTTCTAGATACTCATGGATGGTTAAATCTAACAATGTCAAGTTCCTTATATAGAATAGCACAATATGCATATTTCAGTCTAAGCACGACTTCTTATATGTTTTTAGAAATTTTAAAATTATTTATAATTTCTACTATTATACAAAGGGTATGTAAGTTTTTTAAGGGCATGGCTATAAGAAAAATTCTAAACATATTCCACATAATTTCAATGTTTTAAATGTGTATTCTTTATCTATTGAACTCATGGCTATCGCCCAAGAGATATGTATGTTTGACCATGCAATCTCTTTGGACTTTTCGTGATATTAGATAACTATAGGAATAGCCATTGAACCTGGATCCATGCAAATGTATCATAATTATAAATGTCAAGAATATTACAATTGCTCTATGAACTTTGTATACTTTTGTCAAAGTCTTAAACACTTTTTATTACCTCTTTAATGCTATATATTTTTCAACGTAAGTTGAATTATTATTACAATGTACCCTAAAATATAAAGATTAAGAAAAATGTACATTTCTATACAAACAGCTATAGGCAATTAAGGAATGTGGAGAGTGGGAGAAATATCCTGTAAACATACATTCTAGTATCATTATACAGACTATGAAGGATAATTTAGTAATATATGTACATATACACATGCAATAACAATAAAAAGAGGTTGTTATTTGGAAAGTAGGGTTGTAGGGCACGAACATGAATGAGGTAATGATATTATTACATTACAGTCTCAAAAGTAAGAGAAAAACATAATTTGCAAAAAGGTACTAAGTGTATTTTGAATCATGCTTATGTTCTTTCAATACCCAATGCTCATATTTTGCTTTCTCTTGATAGGTAGACTTCCAATATTTTATTCTTTGTAATTAATATTTTAAGAGTTCGTGTGTGTGTGTGTGTGTGTGTGTGTGTGTGTGTGTGCGTGCGCGTGAGTGTGTGTGTGTGTGTGTGTGTGTGTGTGTACACTCTTACAAGTGTATGGAGGCAAGAAATTCAATTCAGGATATCTTTCTCAATTATTTCCCATCTGATTTCTTTTGAGCTAGGTTCCCTCACTGAGCCTGAAGCCCATTTCAGCCAGATGTGCTGGACAGCAACCTACCAGGACTCACCTGTCTTCTCCGCAGCACTGGGGACCTGGGGATGCTCTATCACATAGAAGAATGGGATTGGAATGCAGATTCTCATGTTTGCATAGCAAATACTTTAAGCACTGCAACATCTTCCTGGGCCTTGGATTTCCTTAATGTAAAATTTTCCCATAGCTACTCTCTCTTGGATATTTTCTTTCTTTTTTATACAACTTTTCTTCTGCTGATATGAGTATATTCTTTTTAACCAAAATTTTCTCCTCCAGATCAAGAGCTGACCAAACCAAAAGCACCATATCTACATTTTCATGGACAACTTTTGTGTTTATAATTCTCTCAACTTTCTACTTCCAGTGTTATCTCCCACCCCGTCCCCTCTTTTAACTTTGTTGGCCAATTTTCACTTTTGATCACTCACATATATTATGCCATTTGGCCTTCTTGCAGAAAGATGTATGTGCAAGTCGAATACAGATATGCAGTAACCAATCAATGGTGGAGGTGCCTTAAAAATGTGACATGATCAGTCACCAATCTTAATGTGCACTTGTTATTTGTATAAATGTTTGTGGACTGAAACACTAGTGGTAAAGTTATTCCCTGTGTTTTTTCTTATAGTTAATTTACCATTGCCATTGAAATTCAAGCAGTGTTTCTGATGTTACTTAAGTTAAGCATGAGAGATGAACTCTGTGTGTCAAGCTATGACAGGAAAGGAGTACCTTCATTAGTATTGTTGAATCCACACTTCATGCTGAAATAATGGAACTTCTGAGATGGACTTAGGCTGTGATATAATTGTAGGTTCACTTTTATTATTTTTATTAGATATTCTCTTTATATTTCAAATGTTATCCCCTTTCCTCATTTCCCCTCTGAAAACCCCAATCTCATTGCCCCTCTCTCTGCTCATCAATCTACCCACTCCCACTGCCCTGAGCTGACATTCCCCTACACTGGAGCATCAAGCCTTCACAGGACCAACAGCCTATCCTCTCACTGAAGTCTGACAAGGCCATTCTCTGCTACATATGCAGTTGGAGCTATGGGTCCCTCCATGTGTACTCTTTGGTTGGTGGTTTAGTTTCTGGGAGTGTTTTGGGGAAGGCGGTCTGGTTGGTTCATATTGTTGTTCCTCCTATGGGGCTGCAAACCCCTTCAGTTCCTTGGGTCCTTTTTCTATCTCCTCCATTGGGGACCCTGTGCTCAGTTCATTGGTTGGCTCTGAGCATCCACTTCAGTATTATTCAGGCGCTGGCAGAGCATCTCAGGAGACAGCTATATCAGGCTTCTGTCAGCAAGCCTTCCTTGGCATCGACAATAGTGTCTATAATTCAAATCTTGCTCTCCTATCCTTCCCACTTCCCACCATCTCTCTTTCCTTCTATTTCATGTTTTATTTAATTTTTTATTTAAAATTTTCAGTTTCTATGATTCTTTCTCATGGAATTGCATGGATATTATGATAACCTAATTTCCAAGGATGGATAATTGGTTCTGCAAATTACAAGGTATTTACTTCTTCAAAACTGTTACTGCAGTTGGCAAGGTGCTGATGTCTCACAGTACATAACTGAGGCTCTGAAAATATTTTATTTTTCCTTGGAGAAATGGAAAATCCCTGTTTGAAAAGTTATGGAAAAATTCATATCATGTTTTCCAAAACCTTACAAAGGTGTATAGGAACAGCCAGTTGTAAAATTGGCCAGATATAAAATTTACATGTAATAATACCTCTAGTAAGCATAAGATGACTTTTTTTCCTCTTGGTAAATAAAGTAAGCATTCCCCACATTTGGTGCTTTATTCCACCTCTAAATGTTCTTGAAAATGTAGTTAAACTATATCTCTAAAGGACTGATTTTAATAAATCACACTATTACAAGTTTAAATTCAGTTTGTTCTGAATGATCTTCAAGGCAATGCATATTAGATTAACTTATTTATATGTACACAGAAATTCATCATAAGAATGCCCCTGGTAATTTCTTTTTAATAATAAAAATTACAATTAATTCAATAACAAGACTTTGTAATTTTCCCATTTATATTGAAAAGTAGCCTTTGATGTGCATATTTTGCATTTTTTTATTTTTTACTCGATATATTTTTTATTTACATTTCAAATGATTTTCCCTTTCCTGGCTCCCCACTCCCCGAAAGTCCCATAAGCCCTCTTCCCTCCCCCTGTTTCCCTATCCACCCCTTCCCACTTCCCTATTCTGGTATTGCCCCACACTGCTGCACTGAGCCTTTCCAGAAACAGGGGCTACTCCTCCATTCCTCTTGGACATCATTTAATATGTGGATTATGTCTTGGGTATTCCAAGTTTCTAGGCTAATATCTGCTTATCAGTAAGTGCATACCATGATTGATCATTTGAGATTGGGTTACCTTACTTAGCATGATGTTCTCTAGCTCCATCCATTTGTCTAAGAATTTCATGAATTCATTGTTTCTAATGGCTGAAGAGTACTCCATTGTGTATATAAACCACATTTTTTGTTTTCATTCCTCCGTTGAGAGACATCTGGGTTCTTTCCAGCTTCTGGCTATTATAAATACGGCTGCTATGAACATAGTGGAGTATGTGTCCTTATTACATGCTGGGGAATCCTCTGGGTATATGCCCAGGAGTGGTATAGCAGGGTTCTCCAGAAGTGACATGCCCAGTTTTCTGAGGAACCGCCAGACTGATTTCCAGAGTGGTTGTACCAGCTTGCAACCCTACCAGCAGTGGAGTAGTCTTCCTCTTTCTCCACATCCTCGCCAACACCTGCTGTCTCCTGAGATTTTAATCTTATCCATTCTGACTGGTGTGAGGTGAAATCTCAGGGTTGTTTTGATTTGCATTTCCCTAATGACTAATGATGTTGAGCATTTTTTTAAGATGCTTCTCAGCCATCTGAAGTTCTTCAGGTGAAAATTCTTTGTTTAGCTCTGTACCCCATTTTTTAATAGGGTTGTTTGGTTTTCTTCACCAATCCTACATCAGATAGAGGGCTAATATCCAATATATATAAAGAACTCAAGAAGTTAGACTCCAGAAAACCAAAAGAGGGTGCCCTTGTATTTGGGGCATAGATGTTCAGGATTGACAGTTCTTCTTTTTGTATTTTTCCTTTGACCAGCAAAAAGTGTCCCTCAGGGTCTCTTTTGATGACTTTGGGTTGAAAGTCAATTTTATCTGATATTAAAATGGCTACTCCAGCTTGTTTCCTGAGACCATTTGCTTGTAAAATTGTCTTCCAGCCTTTTACTCTAAGGTAGTGTTTGTCTTTGACCCTGAGGTGTGTTTCCTGTAAGCAGCAAAATGTAGGGTCCTATTTACGTATCCATTCAGTTAGTCTGTGTCTTTTTATTGGGGCATTAAGTCCATTGATGTTAAGAGATATTAAGGAATAGTGATTGTTACTTCCTGTCATTTTTGACGTTATTTTTTAAATTTGAATGCTTAACTTCTTTTGGGTTTGATGAAAGGTTACTATCTTGCTTTTTCCAGGGTGAAGTTTCCCTCCTTGTATTGGTGTTGTCCTCCTATTATCCTTTTTAGGGCCGGGTTTGTGGATAGATATTGGGTAAACTTGGTTTTGTCATGAAATATCTTAGTTTCTCCATCTATGGTGATTGAGAGTTTTGCTGGATATAGTAGTTTTGGTTGGCATTTGTGTTCTCTTAGAGTCTGCATGAGATCTGCCCAGGACCTTCTAGCCTTCATAGTCTCAGGTGAAAAGTCTGCTGTGATTCTGATAGGTCTTCCTTTATATGTTACTTGGCCTTTTTCTCTTACTGCCTTTAGTATTCTTTCTTTGTTTAGAACATTTGGTGTTTTGATTATTATGTGACGGGAAGTATTTCTGTTCTGGTCCAGTCTGTTTGGAGTTCTGTAGGCTTCTTGTATATTCATGGGCATCTCTCTCTTTAGGTTAGGGAAGTTTTCTTCCATAATTTTATTGAAGATATTTGCTGGCCCTTTAAGTTGTAAATCTTCACTCTCATCTATGCCTATAATCCTTAGGTTTGGTCTTCTCATTGTGTCCTGGATTTCCTGGATATTTTGGGTTACAAGCTTTTTGCATTTTGCATTTTCTTTAACTGTTGAGTCCATGGTTTCTATGGAATCTTCAGCATCTGAGATTCTTTCTTCTATCTCTTGTATTCTGTTGTTGATATTTGTATCTCTGTCCCCTGATTTCTTCCCAAGGCTTTCTATCTCCAAAGTTGTCTCCCTTTGAGTTTTCTTAGTTGTTTCTACTTCTGATTTTAGATCCTGGATGGTTTTGCTTAGCTCCTTCACTTGCATGTTTGTGTTTTCCTGTAATTCTTTAAGAGATTTTTGTGTTTCCTCTTTCATGAGCTCAGCCTGTTGACCAAAGTTCTCCTGTATTTCTTTAAGAGATTTTTGTGTTTAGTCTTTCATGACCTCAGCCTGTTGATCAAAGTTCTCCTGTATTTCTTTAAGTGTTTTTTGCATTTCCTCCTTGTTGGCTTTTGTATTCTCCTTGATTTCTTTCATTGATTTTTGTGTTTCCCTTGCAAGGGCTTCTAACTTTTGATCCATTTTCTCCTGAATTTCTTTAAGTGTGTCCTTCATGTGTTCCTGTACCAGCATCATGACCAGTGATTTTAAATCCAAATCTTGTTTTACTGGTGTGATGGGGTATCCAGGACATGTTGGTAGAGGAGAATTGGGTTCAGATGTTGCCATATTGCCTTGATTTCTGTTAGTGATGTTCCTGCGTTTGCCTTTTGCCATCTAGTTCTCACTGGTGTTAGTTTTTCTTGTCAGTGCTGGACTCACCAGTGCAAGCTGCCCCTTCCCAGTTGGCCTCTGGTGCACAGCTTACCTCCTGCGCTGCTTGTAGACAGGGTGCTGCTGCCCAGGCTGTTCAGATCCCAAAGCAGGCACCCGAAGGCTCCCGCTGGGGCCCGCTGGATTCACTGGAGCACACTGACTTCTCCCAGCTGGCCGCCCGGAAACCCAGCTAGCCACTTGCAGAACTTGGATATGTGGTGCTGCCGCCCAGGCTGATCTGGGCAGCAGAACTCCCAACCGGGTTGGTGCACACAAGGCTAGCCTAGCTGCTCAGGCCCTGAGTCTAGGCAAAAGCCTGGCAGGCCAATGTTGGTGCAAAGCTCCCCTCAGCTGTGGGTGTTAATTGGGTGTGTCAGGTGGCTAGGATGGTGGGATGCGCGCGTTCCCTGAGAGTGCTGGGAGAGTCTGCTGGGCTAACAACCTCCTGGCTGGGTCAGCACACAGATGGCCCAACGAGCAGCCCAGGGCCTGGGGGCAGTCCAGGGCCTGACTGTCTGAGACCCCTGCTATGTCCTCCTTGGGCTATGCCTGTTAGCTGGTTTGGTTTTGCCTGCTAGGTCTCTCTGGATTCCCGTAGTCAAAATGGCGGTGGTGCGCAAACTGGCCCGGATAAACAACCTCCTGGCCGGGTTGGCACACAGATGGCCCACCGAGCAGCCCAGGGCCTGGGGGCAGTCCAGGGCCTGACCGTCTGAGACCCCTGCTATGTCCGCCTTGGGCTATGCCTGTTAGCTGGTTTGGTTTTGCCTGCTAGGTCTCTCTGGTTTCCCCTAGGCAAAATGGCGGCGGTGCGCGCTGGCCCAGGCAAACAAGCTCCTGGCTGGGTTGGCACACAGATGGCCCGCCGAGCAGCCCAGGACCTGGGGGCAGTCCGGGGCCTGACCGTCTGAGACCCCTGCTATGTCCGCCTCGAGCTATGCCTGTTAGCCGGTTTGGTTTTGCCTGCTAGGTCTCCCTGGCTTCCCTTAGGCAAAATGGTGGTGGTGCGCGCGCCGGCCCAGGAGGAAAAAAACCTCCTGGCCGGGTTTGCACCCCGGTGGACCTCCGATCAGCCCAGGGCCTGGGTGCAGGCCAACGCCCGTCGGGCTTAGACCCCCGCGATGTTGGTCTCGGGTTATATTTGCGTACCTCAGTCTGATTTCTCTGGCGACCGAGAACCAATATGGAGCCCTGGTAACTGACTGGCGGGAGGCAGAGTTCTGATGTGGCTTCTGTGTGGTGAAGGGCACCGTAAATCCGCCGCTGCTTGCAGCCTGGCTGGCCAGCGATGGCCAGTGGTCGTGGGCGCCGGGTCTGCCTGGACCCTGTCCGCTTGGTTCTACTGCTGATGGCCCTTCCTCTGGACCAGCCGCTGCTGCTGCTCAATGTTGTTTAATGTTAAATTGCAGTGTGTTATAGATTTACCCACGATGTGACTCAAAAATAAAGTCAATAAGGTTCACAAAGAACTGGTTCCAATTACAAACATTTAGACAATTATTATGAAAAAAATGGTTAACGATTTTGATTACTATCTCTCCTGCTGCCCCACTGGTCCTTTCTCTTCCAAAATAGTCTGCTCTCTACTTTTATATATTATCTATGTTCAAATTTCTTTAGAATAACAAAGGCATGCAGCATTTGGTTTTTGAAATCTTTCTTACCTTATGACATTTCTTCATGGTTCAAGTTTTACCCATATTTGCAAATCATAGTATTTCTTTCCTACTAATGAGTAAAGTTCTATTTCCTCATCTATTTACCTGTTAATGGACAAACTGAACAACAAAACCAAAAATAAATACACAGCAAATGATAATGACAGCAGTGTATGGAGTTTTTAATTTTATCTATGCTTACACAGAATAAAAGCCCCAACGGGAAGTCCTAGAACTGATAAAGTACAACGTTCACAATTGAGAAATCACTGACTAGATTTAACAGTAAATTGGGTACAGCTGAAGGGAATTAATTAACTGAGATATGAATCTGCAACAGAATCAATGGAAGCTAGAAGACAAAGGCAAAATATCTCCAAGGAACCAGATGGAGTGCTAAGCCCAAGATGTTATCCATTAAGATTGAAGTTAAAGACAGTTTTGATGCAACAACAAAAACACCCTTATCACTTTATGAGATAAACAATAAGGGTTACTTTGTTAAGAGATTTTGCATGGAAGACTAATGATGCAAAAGGGAGTTGAAAAAATAGCCAATAAAATTGCAATGACATGACAATCGCAAGCACGTATTTACTCAATAAAACACTCATATTTAAAGTATATGTACAATGAAGATAGAAATGACCTAAGAGAGAAAGCAGTTGAAAGGAGATAAATTATCCCAGCATGCAGCACTGTCTGACAACAGGGTTTAAATACCCGTACTCTCATTTCCACCACAGAACATCTTTTCCTGTTTCCCTCCTCTGCAGAGCACTATCAACAGCTGGCTATGCATGTGCAAAAGTTAATCGTATTTAATAAATCTATTTATTTATTATGTGAGTGACTCCATTATTAATAAGTAGATTCATATATGCCTCATAGATACTAATTGACTAATTAAAATAATGGATATAAAGCAAACACATGTAAATTGATTTCTTTCTAGAATGGAATAATATATAAATAATTGTTCCTAAGTAAGTGATATGGCTAAAACAATAATTCTTAAAGGGATGGTTTAGAAAACAGTGTCTCTTTTTAGACATAACCTAAGCAACATGGCATTTTAATAATAGAAAACAGGGAAACTGAAGGGAGCACATCATGGGGTAAAAGCTTAATAAATACCTTGAATAATGGTAATGTATTTCATCCTATAGGATATCAAACTATCCATGTTTATTCATATACTTGTCACTTTCACTTATACATGTATATAATATTACTCTAACTACAAGAAAATGGTTTAGTTTGCCATCTCTATGTGTACTGCACTGACGGAATCACACAACAATACAGAATTCCACCTGGTTCTCCTTATGTTTTTAATTATTTGAGGATTTTACATATGCATACATTAACATATAATATGTTTAAGTGTCATGTTGACAGTGAATGAACTTATGATGTTTAATTTCCATTATTGAACTGATAGAATTAACAAATGCCTAGTTCTTTAATGAGGCCCATATGTTAATGTGTTTGTGAATGTGTTTTCATAGAGATATAAATGAAGAGGGAAGGCTGAAACTGAGTGTTTAAAGCATCATCCATTGTGTGAGATACAAGGTTGAATAAATCAGAAAAAAAACCAGAATAATCCAACAAGATAACTGGAGTTCCCCTTTTCTGCTTCTTGGTCGCGCGCTGGGCCAAGCTCTTCCTTCCAGCATGCCTTCTTCACAGTGCTGATCCTCAGTCCTCTAAAGTATTAGAACAAATTTACTTTCCTTTCGCTGTTTTTTCTTTTTTCTTTTCTTTTATATTTTCTTTATGGTGTGTATTTGTAGAGTTAAGCATTGGGTGGTGGCAATGAATCAAATGTTATATGACTTAAGGGAGCTAATTAAAATAGATGAAATAAAACATATTGCTTATGGAGGAGTCGACAGGACATAGAATGGTAATGGATGGTAATATACTGCTGGTGACTGTTTCCATTGCTTTGTTTTGGGGGGGGGGGTTGTACACACCTTTGTTTTTTTAAAAAAATTTATTTATTTATTATATTACGTACACTGTAGCTGTTTTCAGACACATCAGAAGAGGGCATCAGATCTCATTATCAATGGTTGAGAGCCACCATGTGGTTTCTGGGATTTGAACTCAGGACCTTCAGAAGAGCAGTGGGTAAGAGCACTGACTGTTTCCATTCTTAAGCCTGAAGACAAAGAACAGAGCAAGTAGAAGGGAGAGGGTATGAGAGCTGAGGCTCTGACTCATGAAGAGAGATGCCAACAGAAGATGAGAACACAGAATTCTGCTAGAAAATGACACTGCCGTTCATGAGCTCAGTTTCACAAATGATATAACTATCTAAAATATATATGTATAAATATATATGTATATATAAAATATAAAAAATCATATACATATTTATGATTTTAATGGCAAGTACCAGTCTTCTCTGTTGGACTCCGACTTATTTATTTGAGATGGGGTCTGTCCTTGAGCCTAGAGCTCATTGACTCTGCGTGGCTGGCTGGCTAGCGAGCTCCAGGTATCCATCCACTTCGATTCCACCCAGTTTTCTTGCGCTCGAGTTCTGGATGCACACTGCCCAATGCATGCAGCCTTCCTAATTTAGTACTGCATGTTTGTATGGCGGTCATTTTTATAACCAAGTCTTTCCCCTAGGTCTTCAAATTCGGCACATTGGAAATGTCACTCATTTCCAGTTTCCCAGTTAGGTTTCAGTTGCTGTGATAAAATACTGACCAAAACCAACTTAGTGAGGAAAGATTTATTTGGACTCTGCTTCCCAATCACTGTTCATCATTGAGAATTCCCTGCAGGGTCTGAAGCAGAAAACATGCAGAAAAGTTGCTTCTTGCATGCTCTCTGTGGCTTACTCAGCTTTTTTACTTACTTATATAACTCAAAATTGCCTGCCCATAGATGATACTACTCACAGTGAGCTAAAACGATCCACATCAATCATTAGTTAATAATATGCCACACATATGTGCCCACAGGCCAATAATATGGAGGCAATTCAACTGAAGTGAATTGAATTGAATCCTTCTAACATAACTCATAAGTTTCTGTTAAGTTGAAAAAAACTTTCTAGTACAATAGACTGCTTTGTTAACTAGACACACAAGTATAACACTATTTTTATTTTCTTATTTAGATTCAAGACCAAATGTTAATATCACAATATAAAACATATTTTATATAAATATAACTTCAAAATTTTCAGACCTTAAAAATTCAAATGACTTAAAAATTTCCAATTTCTCTTTCAAAATATAGTCTCATAACTGTAGGGTCCTGTAAAATCATTAAAAAGTTACATAAAAAATACTGTCTGACTCCCAGATCAAAGAATCTGAGCACTGTTCCAATAAAATTAACCCAAAGTCAATATCAAAATAGTAGAAATCAATTCCTGTAGCTCAGTGTTTGACATCTGAGTCTTGTAATGTTTTATGATCCATAGGGCACTTTTCCACAATGAGTTTGCCATCACAGTGCAAGTATTGTTAAAAAGATTGCTAATTCTAAGCCATGGATGCAAAAGGAAGACTCATCATCACCATCATCATCATCATTATCATCATCATTGGACACATAGATTTAGGCAAATTCATGACAACCAGTAGAATTGTCATAGAAGCTTTGAAAATGAAGCTGCTAAGATGGGAAAAAGATTCTTCAGTATGCCTGGGTCTTTGACAAACAGAAAACTGAACATGAGCCACGTATCAGTGTTGATATCTCCATTCAGAAATGTAAGACCAGCAAATACTATTTGACTATTATCAATGCCCTAGGACACAGAGACTTTATGAAAACATGATTTCAGGCATTTCTCAGGTTTATTGCTGTACTGATGGTTGTTGCTGGTGTTAGTGAATTTGAAGCTGGTATCTCCAAGAAGAGGCAGACTTAGGGCATGTCCTTTTGGCTCATACCCTGGCGTGAAACAGCTAATTTCTGTAAATAAAATGGATTCCACTGAACCACTGCACATCCAGAAAATGTATGAGGAAATCAACACCTATGAAAATTGGCTATAACCCTGACACAGTTACATTTCTGTCAATTTCTGGTATGGAATGGTGACAACATGCAGGAGCCAAGTGCTGACATGCATTGGTTCAAGAGATGGGAATTCACCTGTAAAGATGGCAGGAGCAGTGAGGTCACACTGCTGGAGGCTTTTAATTGTATCCTGCCACTAACTCATCCAACTGACAAGCCTCTGTGACTGCCCCTCACGGATATCTATAAAATTGATGAGATTAGCACTATTCCTGTAGACCAAATGGAGGCTGGTGTTCTCATTGCAAACCTGGAATGATGGTAGCCTTTGCTCTAGTCTGCTCCTAGCACAAACAAAGTCTGTTAAAATGCACCATGAGTCATGCACCATGATTAAAACTCTTCCTGGTAACCACATAGGCATTGATGTAAAGAACCTTAGATGTGGCAACAATTGCTGGTGACAGCTAAAATAACCTATGGCAGCAGCTAGCTTCATTTTTCAAGTGGCTAACCTGAATCATCCAGGCCAAATTAGCATTGGCTATGCTCCTGTACTGGATTTTCAAACGGCTCACATAGCATTTGAGATTGCTGAGGTTAAAGGAAAGACTGATCATTGTTCTGGTAAGAAACTTGAAGATGGCCCTAAATTCTTGAAGTCTTATGATGTAGCGCCATTGTTGATGTGGTCCCTGCCAAGCCCATGTTGGTTGTTTTGTTGTTTGTGACATGAAGCCAACAGTTGCTTTGGGTGGACAAGAAGGATGCTGGAGCAGGCAAAGTCACCAAGTCTGCCTGGAAATCTCAGAAGGCTAATGAATATTATTACTAACACCTGCCACCCTACTTATAATCAGTGGTGGAAGAATGGTTTAAGAATTGTTTGTCTCAGTTGGCCATTTATGTTTAATTCTATAAGACTTGCTAACAATAGTAATTCATCAGAAAACCTTCAAAAGGAAAGGAGAATGTTCTGTGGACCTTTTTGTGTGTGTGTGTGAGTGTGTGTGTGTGTGTGTGTGTGTGCATGTATGTGTATGTATGAGAGAGAGAGAGAGAGAGAGAGAGAGTTTCAGTTTTAAGTTATTCATTTTCAAAATCAGTACTTTCTACTGGAAACAAATTGACCAAAATTATGTCTCAGAATTTTGAGACCCATAAAAACAAAATTTAATGAGGAAAAAATGAATCAGAGCCACTCCAATTTCAAGTATTTGCCATCTACAATATACACCATAGCCAAGGTTTGTTCCACTCCATAACTGCTGTTGTCCTTCCTGGTCATCCCAATGGTCCTAGAACTCAAACTGAGGTTGCATCTTCACAGGGTGCCAAGCCTTTGCCTCTTCTCATGAACTCTTCTATTGCTAAGCCTTAGCCTTTTCTTGTGAACCCCCCCATCATGGGTTTCCCACTGCTTCTGAGGCCATGTGTTCACCATGGCCTCAGTGGTGCATGACATCCATAAGCCATTGTTCTAAGTCTCAGCTGCTCTTCATGACCACTTCACACCTTCAAAACAAGTAACTGTGGGAGCCTCTAATTCTTTGCAAAGTTCAGCTACTGGTTTGAAATGCAGACTTGGCTTCCTCTGAACCTTGCTTACATCTGTTGATCCTAAGAAAATTCTTCCCAGATTATTTAACTTTAATGATGCTCCCTCTTATTAATTGAAGCTGATTTTCAGCTTCAGATAACTATAACACCAATTTTTGCATCAAATAAAAACATTTCATGTCAACGTCTCTTCTCTTGTTACTCATAGCTGTTTTCATCAGTACCCACTGACCACACACCACAGATTCTTAGTGTAGAGCATCACTTGAATTTTCCTGACAGAGTCTTTGATGAATTCTCAAACATCCCTCTGAATTTCATAAGCCAGGCTTCCAACATCTGCACTGCCCTCAGTATTATCTTCCAAACTCACAGAATTTCATGCTTTTGATATTTATAAATGACAAGAATGACCTTAATAATGGAAAAGTTAAATAGCATCTTTTCTTTTTTAGGCTATGTTACACAAAAGTGATGAAGTGATATTTTCCTTAAAGGTCCATAGAAGTGTCTATATAGCATGAAAAGCTCTTGATATGCTAATATTGATCAAGTAAAGGTATAGCAATAATGAGAAATTTTCTCTATTATGTACTTTTTACATAATATACAAATGTTCAACACACCCATATCTATAAAAATACTAGTTAAATCATAATGATTTTTGGCTAAAAAGTACATGATTTTTCTGCATTGATTTTTAAAATTTTATATTTAGATAAAGAGAACAATGTGTTAAATTATATTCCTTTTGTAATGAGCTACTAAATTAATGAAATTTCATTGGTGTAAAAGTAAGAAGTGTATTCATGACTTAAATTTCAAAGTCCCCTTGGTTCACTAGTCACAAGGACAGTGAGAAGCCATCATTCTCCTTATTGTATTTAATATAAAACGCCTCCAATTTACAGTGCTTATTTTCAAAACTGTCTATTTTATTAGAGTAGCAAATGAACATTTCACATTTTGGTACATAGGCAAAAATAATTCAATTTAGTAATAATGAAATGTACCAATGGTGATCTATCATGCCACTATGGAAGCTACACACTGAGGTTGAGGTAAGTGTTAAGTCTGAACATAAATCCATAAATATAAGCCAATTATGAGACCCTTAATAAAAGTTCCTGTCTCAATTTAAGTGAATATTAGCTGTCATCATAAACTCCATGAGTCCCTTAAGATACCATTGTGTCTAAATTTTAGATGTTTTACTAATGTACTTAGATGTTAAATGTACTGTGAAATTTTAAGAAAAACATACATTTTAAAAGTAATGCTAACCTTTTTTGGTAGCAGAACTCAATTACTGAAATGTATAATGATCTTTGATTATATATGTTTGGCACATGTCTGATTTATGTATGAGATTTTGTATAATCACTGAGTCTATCATTGGAATGACTACCACAGAATAGTTAGGGCTGTGTACAAATTATTGCATTTTTATTAACACCTAGATTATGTGATTATGTCATTTAACTAGATGGAATGTTGCAAATAATATTTACATTGAAAAGACTGGGCTGAGGAATGAATCTTAAGTCTAAGGTACAGAGTCCATGTAAAGATGGGTATCATACTGAGCACATCTGTAATGCCAGAACCCATAGAGGGAGATGGAAAACAGAGACAGGAGGATTCCTGAAAGTTCCCAGGCCAGCTATTCTAGTACACAGTAGGCAAATACCAGGGATTCTGAAAGTTGGAAGGAGAGCTTTTACTTCTGAAGTCACCCTCTGGCCTCCACATGTGTTCTATGTTATACATATACTCAACACACACACACATACAAACACACACACACACACATCACAGAGAGAGAGGGGCGCAGGAGAGAAGGAAGTGGAGGAGAGAAAAACAGAGAAAGACAGAGACAGAGAAAGTGGCAGAGACAGAAAAAGAGACAGAGCCACAAATGTTTAAAATAAAGAAAACAGGAGCAGACATTCTATTCATCCTATATTTAAAGAAAAGGAAACCTATTTTCTGTCCAATTCCTAAATTGCACAGATTTGTTGTTACTTAAAATATAGTGATAACCCCAATGTATTTTTCAATTTCTTTGTAAGCTTAATAACACATAATTACAATCAAATTTTATTTATAGTGAGAACTGTGAGCAGACCGAAGGAAGAGAGCAAGTGTGAGTGTCTTGCTGGGCTCCCACATCTGTGCCTTATGTGCTGGCTCTGGACATGGTTTTCCCATCTATTCTCCTGAAATTTTTCTCAAAGTGAAGCACTAAATTAATATTGAGAAATTCTTCACTTAATGCCAAATAAAATATGTAGGTCAGAGACTGAATTAGGACTCATACATTTAAGTAGCAGAGAAAAAAACTATACTTGCGAACTTATTACAAGAAAAATTGCAGGTCAAGTTCGAAATGCACTGGTACTCCCGAGAAGAAGGAGTTAGTCACAGGTGCAAGTTGATTCAAGGGACATGAGATTCCAGAAATAATTGCTCAGCTCCAAATATAACTTTCTTACTTGCTGAGTTGAATTCTAAGCATGCTATGACTGTGGTGTGAGCAGAGCTGGTTTGGGAAGAAAATGCAAAGGAGTAAGGCATATTATCCTTAGAAGAAGATAACCACATCCTTATGATGGCCATATTTCCTAAGAACATTTGAGAGATGTCTAAACCTTTAAAAGCAGTTGAATCAATAGCTAGTCAATAACCAGGCAAGATTACTTCAGAAATTGGGGTTAAACAAAAATTATTGATTTTTTTCTTACTAAATCTAGCTTCAGATAATTCCACATATCAATTTTAAAAAAGTAATTATTTACTCATTGTATACATATGAGAGCTCTGTTTATATATAAGTCTGTTAATCATGTGAGTGACTAGTGCTCACAGAGGCCAAAAGAGGGAATCCCATTCCCTGGGGCTGGAGTCAGTCTTGTTAGTCACCATGTGCATGCTGGGAATAGCATTAAGGTCATTTGGAAGAGTAGGAAGCACTCTTAACTTCTGAGCCATCAACTGAAAGCCTGTTTATTTCTTGAAAATAATTTCTTGAAAATTCTTAAAACCAAATTTAAAGTTATAGTCATCTCTCTCTCATTCTCTCTTTCTTTCTTCATCATTATCATCATCGTGCTATGACATGCAGGTGTCTTTCTCTCTTTTTAAAAAAATATTCTCTCATATAGTAGATCCTGGATGTAGTTTCCCTCTCTTCACTCCTCACAAGAATACTCCTCTTGCATTTCATTCAAATAAGAGCACCCCACCACCACCAGGGACATCAACTGAATACAGCATAATGATTTACAATAAGACTAGACTTATACCCTCATATCAGGGCTGGGTAAGGCAATGCAGTAGGAGGAAATGGGTCTCAAGTGCAGGCAAAAGAGTCATAGGCACACTACTCCCACTTTTTGGAGCCCTACAAGTCGTACAAAAACACTAAGCTAACAACCATATTATTTGCATAGGACCTATTGCCAATCCATGCAGGTTCCACGATTGCTATTTCAGTCTCTGTGAGCCTCTATCAACCCTGATTAGTTGATTCTGCGGCCATGTTATCTTGTTGTCCTTGACCTCTCTGTCTCCTACCACTTTTCCTGCCCATCTTCCATGGGGTTCTCCAAGGTCAAAGGGGAGGAACCAGATGGAGATCTACAATTTGGGCTCCCTCTCTCTGCCTGTGAATCTCGCCATTTGTTTCCATCAGCTGCTGGAGGAAGCCTCTCTGATAATGATTAGGCAAGGTGCCAATATATGATTATAACAGAATATCATTAGGAGTCATTTTACTATTTATTTTTATTATAGTGTTCTGGGCTATTAAGCTCCAATACCTGGTCATCTGGGCAGTGTTGGGCATGGCTTTCCTTTCATGGTATGAGCCTCAATATAGACCAGTCATTGGTTAGTCATATCTACAAAATCTGTGCCTCAGCTGCCCTTGCATATTTTACAGACAGGACAGATTGCAGATCAAATTTTTGTTGTTGGGTTGATGTTCTAATCCCTCCAATGGAAGAGAAAATATCAGATAAGTGGGTGGGACTAGAAAATGGCCACCTAGAGTGACCCAGACCCAGAAAGAAAATCATGGTTTGTAATCATGTATAAGTGGACATCAGCTGATAAGTAAAGGAAAATCAGGCTAAAACCACAGACCCAGAAAGGCTAAGTAATAAGGAGGGCTCTAGGGGATGCTTGGATCACTCTGGGAAGGGGAAATAAAATATATTCTGCAGGTGGACTGGGGTCCCATGGGAATGGGAATAGAAGTTTTCTTCTTATATTTGGACTGGCTTAGTAAAAGTTTATGAAAACATTTCAAACTCTCTTCCTACTTTTCTTTTTGTTCAATGAAGAATAATTTCTATTTCTTTTTTCTCTAAAATCTTTAGCCTTGGAGATAATGGAAACTACTACCAGATTTGGGTAGGAATTTTAAGTCCATACCTGGTGTCTCAGTCAGGCTTTCTATTACAGCACAAAACAAAAGCAGATCAGGAAGCAGGAGCTGATGTTACTTACTGGCTTGCTTGTTTTCCAATCCAGACTTTCTTTGGTGATAAACAGCAATGTGAAAGTGTAAGCTGAATAAACCCTTTCCTCCCCAACTTGCTTCTTGGTCATGATGTTTGTGCAGGAAGAGAAGCTCTGACTAAGACAAATTTGTACCAGCATAATCGGGTATTCCTGTGACAACCTGACCATGCTTTAGGGAGGGCTGTGGAAGGACTTTGGAACTTTGAGCTAGAAGAGCCATTAAGATGTTAAGAGCTCTGTCAAAAGTTCAGCAGGAGCTTGGAAGATAATGTTAAGAACAGTGCAGAAGATGGAGGTCTGGCTTGTGAAATTTCAGAGGGAAGATTAAAGACTCTTATCAGGGCCATGATTTGATTGTGAAGATTCTATGGTTTTTGTTAGCTGGGGCTGAAGAATCAACTGTGATTAACAAGATACCAGAACCACTAAAGTGAAAAATTTGCATTACTCGGACTATTGATGCTGGTTAGTTGAAGCTAAGAAATTAGCAATGATTAAGAAGAGACCCACTGAGGTGAAATCTGGGAAGTATTTTCTGAGAGCACAGTATATGTGCTTCAGAGGTAGCCAAGGTTGTACTCTGTGCTGTGGCTGGATTTGGTAATGTTTAAGAGTCACCCAAGTGGTACTGGTTTCGAAGGCATGAAGGAGTCATACATAGCAGCCGAGGCTTGGCACTGTGAGAAGCCCTGGAAGGCCATTGGTGAAGATGCAGTCTCAGCTGCAATAGGTGGTCCAGGACTGAAGGAGTCATGCAAATGAACTGAGGCTTGGCACCATGAAGAGAGCCTATAAGAGGCTATTGGTGAAGCCTAGTGATAGCAGAAGGTAGCAGTGTTTTGGAGATGCCAGTGCCTTGAGATGAAAACCACGAACATCAGCAGAAGTAGAGTACAGGTAGCTGGGTCCTAGAAGACAAGGTGTGTGCTACAAAGGCAGAGCTGGAGAAGTGACCCAAGCCCTCAGCACAGCCTAGAAGGTTGTGAGTGGAGCCCATTGGACAGCTGGAGTTTGATTTTGCTTTTGATTGTGACGGTGCCCTGATATTTTTCCCTCTTGAAGGAAGAAAGTATTTTAGTAGAGCGTACACTTAAGACATTTTAATTATTAAAAGGCTTTGCATTTTAAGAGATTTTATATTTTTAAGGAACTGAAATTTTAATATGCAAGAATTTGCAAAGACTATGGAACTTTTAAAGTTCCTTAGATCTTGAAGATGAATAAGAAAGTAAGGGTTGAGACTTAATAATGATGTGTTTGTGTGTCAAGTTGACAAGGGGTCAATTGTACTGGCTGGTTTTGTGTGTTGGCTGGAGTTATCACAGAGAAAGGAGCTTCATTTTGAGAAAATGCCTCCATGAGATCTAGCTGTAAAACATTTTCTCAATTAGTGATCAAAGTGGGAGGACACATCACAGGCGTGCCATCATGGACTGGTAGTCTTTGGTTCTATAAGAAAGCAAGCTTAGCAAGCCAGGGGAAACAAGCCAGTAAGTAACATCCCTCCATGGCCTCTGCATCAGCTTCTGCTTCTTGACCTGCTTGAGTTCCAGACTTCCTTTAGTGATGAACAGGAATGTGGAAATGTAAGGTGAATGGGCCCTTTCTTCCTCAACATGCTTCTTGGTCATGATGTTTATGCAGGAATAGAAACCCTGACTAAGACACCTGGAGAGAATAAAACTAAGATGTAACCTAATATTTAAGGTTCAATTCATTTGGATTTATTACCAGGACAAAAACTGGTGCAGAATATAGACACAGGAATAGGATTCCCAGCTACAAACCTGGCATTTTATAGTAGTGAGCTACCTGCAAGATGTGCTGGTACAACCTTGACACAAACAGTATGGTGGTCACCACACACTCTCAAATGTATTTAAGGCTAACTTCAGGAGGTGGAACCAATTCCTGGATAGTCTTCAGTGACAAAGACCCTGAGACTAGACAGTCATCAATACAGGAAAATCAATACTATTGTTCTGCTAAAGAAACGTGCCAATAACTTTAATAAATTCCTGATATACACATAGATCAGTATGTCACTTATCCATAGGCAGAGGTCCTTCCTCTTGCAGTAAATGGAAGCTAATATAGAGACCCACAAGTTGACAATGTGCAGAGAATGAGAGACCTTGAAACACTCAATCCTACATGGGCTATCTTCATCAGACTCCATTCTTCACTGTTAAGGGAGCTATGGAGAAGAGAAGATGGAAAGATTATAAGACCCAGTACTGATGAATGACACCAAGAAAACAGTCTTCCAGATATTCATATGAAGTCATAGAGATTGTACAGGTAAGCACAATGCTTTCTTTGTTATTACATATCTAATTAACTCTTTGAATACAAAATTTGATCTCAGATCCTCCCAAAGTGAGAACTGCTGCAGAAAATAAACGTCAAAATAGACATTAGATACCAGTGTTAAAGGCATATGCTGTGCAACACTACGCTGAGTACGTGTCATTCATGGAGTCACCAGTGTGAATCTGGGTCTGACCCAGATTGAAATGAGTTGGGAGAATGCTACCTGGTGAGATGTTTCAGGAAGATGTTAATCTCAGAACATTTATAAGCAATCAGACAATGGTGTTTTGATTTTTAAATGTAGCACTCTAAACAACAGACTTCAAAGTAGCACAATGGCAAATACTGCTTTTGTCACTTTGAAAAATAGTCTCATTTAATGATAACCACACGCTTCCAGGTAAACAAAGCCCACTTGAGTTAAAGCTAATGAGGCTTTTAGTGCAGAGGAGAATATGTGAAAATGATAAGGAGCTAAGAAGAAAGGGACTTTTGTTCCTATGGTGTGAGCTACCAATAGTAATATGCCGTGTGGTGAGGATTAGTTTCCTAAGTGCCTCCATTATCATCATCTGGCATTGTGTTTCCTCAGACAGTGTAGGCATCACAGAGCAAATTAGCAAAGCAAGAGTAGAAACAAACAAATGGACCATAACACTCCATTTTAGAAAGCAATACTCACAATCTAAACACAGATTCCAAAAGTACATCCTATTCAAACGTAATAGGTATTCTGTAACCCTGCTCAAAAACTTCTTGCAGTCATTAAGTAGGTTACAATTTCTGCAAAGAATTATAGCACACACATAGAAGGTCAGGAGTGCTGTGAGCATCTTGTCTTAATAAGTATAAGACTTCACTTTGCAGAGTAACTCTCTACTGGACAGAACCTCGCTATCTGGAAATTTGAAAACAGGGGAGGGAAAAGGAGATGGAGAGGGACAGGGACAGGGAAGATTTGTTGTATTGCATTGTAGAGGGAAAACTCTGCTTAATAATCATGTGCAATTGTAGCACACAAAAAATATTCTAAAAACTAGAAATGAAAAAAAATCTAAATACATACACAGGTCATTTGCAATACAGCCTAGTTTCATTGCTGAGGTGACTGATTCTGCCCAAGAAAATAATTCACCTTTTAAAGAAAACTTAGAGTTTCCTGAAATGAAAAAAAACAAAGCTTTAAACTTAGAAGAACTAAAATTCTATGGCTTTCAATTTTAAAACAGTGGCTATTCATTAAGAATATTAAAATATTAAAGGAGAGACTTATAAGCATTAATGTTCCTGACAGTTAAGTTGAAGAGAATGCGATGGTTTTTGTTGCCTTTGGTTTTTATCACTCATCCATATTTTTTCATAAAATCAATTATTTTTCTATTGTCTACGATTTCCATGATGGATGGCACAATAATGTAAGCATAAAAGGACATCAAGCCTTAATATTTGGATGTGGACTCTATATCTAGTACAGCTGAAAGGCTTTCATATTGAGGCATGTAACTGATGAGAAATTGATTGCTCATTACTCTAGTAATTCACTTGATTGATACGCAAATCAACCCATTTAATGATACATTCTCACTTTATAAAGAGAATTCCTAGGGGAAATAGTTTGTATATGAATCATATGTACTTAAGTTAAATGTCAATATAATTTCTGATCCTATTAAGTAGTAGATTAATGTTAGAAGAACTCACACATATGCTAATAACAAACAAATATTAGACAATAACATTTGTATCGATTCAACATACAGAGTTGGAAGGTAAATTGCTATTGCTGAAGACACTGTGAACTCTGGGCCTGGAGGCCCCCTGAGCTCAAACTGAGCTAGATATCTCTTCTCTGTCCTGAGTCCAAGCTCCTGAAGTGACAAGCTGCCTCAGGAACCTCGGGAACAGATCTTGGGCAACTTTCTCTCAATGGCAGAGTAACCACAAGTTGAACTCCACAGTTTGTGTAAGGCAAACCAATACATGCCTGTCATTAGCATTGAGTTTATTCATATGGATCCTGCTTAGAATGACCTTGTGTTAACTCAGGCAAGAGAGGATAGAAGGGTTTGATAAGACTATAGTTGTAAGAAGGAGGGGGAATAGTTAGGGAAAGAGCTGAGTATATACCAATGTTAATTTTTTTAAGTCAGTAGAAAAAAGTGTGCATAGAATTTTGAATAAGAATGTTGAACATCACACACACACACACACACACACACACACACACACACACACCACCACCACCACCACTACCACCACCACCACCACCACCAAAGAAACTGAAACATTTTCAGGTTCTGTAATCATTAGACAAAGCCTATATAAAATAATAATGTACTATCTTTGTACATACTTTAGAGAGAATAAGATGGAAAATCTTGAATTGTTTATGACAAATATTTGGAAATTGTGATGATCTAAGGCTTTGTACATGCTGTTGGAAATGAAATGTTTAGTTCATTTGTGAAACTGTTTGACAACATCTACAGTAGCTAAATATATTTGTGCTCAGTAACTAGGCAACTTAAGCTCCTTGATATACATAACTAGAATATACAAAGTACAATGTTAATAATATTATTATTGTTTGTTTTTTTAAAAAATCTGCTAATATCTAAAAAGATTAACAAGTGGAAGAATGAATTAGTTGAGTGGACAGCCCAGTGAAAGTTCATACAATATACACAATGCAATACAGTGAGCTGCCATATGAAGAGGATTCTCAGAAGGATGTTCTATGAGGAGCTAACAAATGTTACTGCTTAATGTATATTTATACTTATATAATGATTAACAACTATAAACTCCACTCAGGAGTCTTAGAAAACCAATTGACTTGGGAAAGGAACTGATGTCTCGTGTGCTCCATGTATGACTTCTGATTGTGCCTGCTATGTTGGCAACTTCACAGCAATGACATGCCTTGAGTATGGTTTATGAATCCCGTTTCTGTGTTATAGTTCAGTGAAATTTAACAAAAAATCTCTGAAATATTACCCAATACTTAACATTGTTTAAATGTAATGAACTTCTCTGAGAGTATGTGCTAATTTTTGTAAAGAACCTTCATAAGTCACCATTTTGTGGTTCTTATATTATTTGGACTGCAAATAGTGGAATTAATTATTTAGATGTGTAATCTGCTAAGATGTGTCCATATAATACTTGTGACAATGATTAGCCTGTAATCCTGGATTTAATATTATGATTAAAACTTTTAAATATTATATGAAAAATGGAATGCCATAATTGATGTGAGCCCGAGAGTCTTGCTGAGTGTATTTTAGTAAAGTAGAATGAATATAGTAGAGAATGGTCACATTTCAAGCTTAACCACCTTCCTTTCCTCATACATTAATTATAGCTATGAGCCATTGGTCATGTCTTATCTCATTATTTTCATAAAATGTCAACAATGCAATTTATTCTAAAGTGAAGACAGTACTTCCTGAAATACCTCTGAGATGAGCCATCTCTTTACTAGAGAGACAAAATGGAAATACAACTATGTAGGTTACTTTAGCAGAAGGGAATTGGTATTAATATTTCCAAATTCAGTCCAGACTCATGGTTTGCATATTAAAGAAAAAGTTAACTTTAGTTGTAAAGTTAAAAAGTCATGCTTTTTTATGAACAATCAATATCATCATTTCCTAAACAATTATGTTTTGAAATTACCATGTACAAAAATGAAAGTATCCAAGGAATATTTAAAAAGTAGCATTAATTTTACCAAGCTACTTAATGATAGTTAATTTGCTAACACCTTACTAATAATCAATAATAAGAAGAATTCTCTTCTGTAGATTTAACTGTAATCCATGTAGATGTAGTCTATTCTTCCACTCACTAGTTGAGAGTTGAGTTACATCAAGACCTTCATTAGTTCATAACCAATCCTGGTACCTTTTTTTCCTAATAACTTTATATATATATAATAAAATACAGAAACAAAAAAGGATATAGTGGCTGTATTTGCTTCTTTGCACATTCTTCTTTTTCTCATCTTCTATCTCCCTGTCCCAGTTTCAATCAATAACAATAGATAGGAGAGAAAAATGGATAGATGGAAGAGAGGAATTGGGAAAATCCCTGAATCTAATTTCTCTCCTTTTGTTTTTTCTTTGACCATGGCCACTGGGTTACTAACAAAACCAACCCACCCACCAGACCTTTCAGGACTGAATGTACCCTCTGAAAAGTTCCCAGAATTCCAAATGTCACACAATCACAAAAATTATTGGTAGCTGGCAAAACCGTGTTTCTACCAGAGCACAAGGCCAATCATGCTCAGATGATGTGGGCAATGTGAAGCAGGCCCACAGCCGTACTCCTGAGATTAAAATGAAACCACATTCTTATTAAAGGAATTGATATATTGTTCTGTAAGAATTTCTATATTTTTGAAAGAAACCAAATTTCCAACATTCTTAAGAATGTCACTACAGGATATACATTGTGTTCCTGAATACAATAATGAAATTAAGAGACATGCTTTCAGCTGTATTGTATTAATCAGAAAATCAATGAGGACTAAGTAGATCATTTATACTAGCAGTTTTATCAATGGATGTATGAAAGGAAATCTGACAATAGTAACAAAATCATGAGTGTTTTTTTAACTCTTCACATTTCATAATTCACATTCTTTTAATAGTGTCATGAAGGTGTTAGGTAGGGGACTATTTCGCTAGTTTTATTAATGAATAATGAAGACTATAAACTTAAAGAGACAATTTAGTCCTATAGCTAGAAATTATAATTTTGAGCTGGTGTTTTCAATAATTCAATCAATTCATTCCTAATATAGCTAAATTCTGTATTTATCTTGAAGCAGAAATATACAAGAATAATTCAAAACACAAAATTTAAAAGCATGTAAATGATCTTTTTATGCTTCAAACCAATATGAACTCAAATGCTTTCACTACATAATTTTACATAAATCCTTGATTCATATATTTGGGTCAATAAGAATCTCCTACAGCACTGTATTCAGACCTTCCAACGTTACAGATGAAATTATGTTGAAAACTTGATACTGGAAAATCTCCTGGTCAATGGGTAATGAACATTAAATAACTAACTAAAACACTTTAAAGTTATTTTAAAATAAGAATAGCCAAGAAAAGCAATGGATACTATTTTTCTGTCTATTGACTACTGAGATATTAATGCATAATATTTCAAAAATCAGATAAGAAGGAATTCAATATTTTCATGAAAAGCATTATTTATTTTAAAATTCATTGGATTGTTTTCTATCCCTGTTGTTGCTATAAAATACTCTGATAAAACAACTTTGAGGATTTATTTAGTTCCCAGTTACAGATTGGAGTACACCATGATTTAGAAGCCATAGCAGCAGCACCTGGAAGCAAATGGTTATATTAAGTGCACAGTCGCGAATACATAATACCAATAATCAGCTCCCCTTTTCAGTTTATACACTGTCCAAGATCCTCTGCCTAGGGAATGATATCCACCCACAATGGAAGGTCTTCCCTCATCAGTAAATGTTAAGATAATTCCTACCAGGCACTGGTCATCACAGTCTCCTTAGTGAGTCTCAATTCTGTCAAATTGACAATAGTAACATCACCTGCATGCACATAGATACTCAGACAATGTCAGATATTTTAAGAATACAAAGTGATTATGAATATAATCTAGTTTGTAAGGTGTTATTCCATAGAACAGCTGCTTGTAAAGGCTATAGATAACACTGGATTTTAGTTTCTCAAAATTGATAATGGACCTCTTCAAATAAATAGTTGAAATCAGATTGGATCTCAGGTTAAGCCATAGTTCCTCCCTAGCTACTGATTCTTCCTCAAACAAATTGTTTTTAAGAACCATGATTACTATGTTCTCACATTTTAGTTCAGTGTGAAGAAAAAGAGTACCCAGGTAGTTATGTAGATAGATGCTACACTCTATTTTTAATAGAATAGTGATCTCACTGTTGAAAAAAGTTTCTACAACTCTTAAGTCTCAGCCTTACCAAATTTAAATGGAATTATGCCTATCTGAAAGGTATTTTTTGGAGAAGTAAACAGAAGAAAAAACTTCCCCACACCAGTTTCTCATTTTAACATAGCAATTTCTCAATATTTCATGTTACTATTATTTGTTTACTATTAGCACCCTAGTCTATGAAGTTCAGAAACATAAATTGATGTCACTCAGAGTCACACTGATGTACCTTTGGTTTTCTGACACATTCAATGATCTCTTGAAATCCTTCTGGTACACCCATTTTTTTTATTTCTTGTATATCTAACTACTGAAAATAGAAAACTCAAGTAGACTTCATATCTGGAGACACAAGTGTCTCAATTATATTTTTATTACCATATTTTACATTCTGGAAACAATAAAGTTGAGGTGTACTAGCAAATACTAATTGGCAGAGAAAATCATGCAAAATAAAACTGGAATTAGAATAAAATCAGATTTTAGAGAATGTTTATTTTAGATATAGAAAAATTCAAATAAATGATAGAAAATTAATCTTTTTTATTGATATATTTATTTACATTTCAAATGATTTCCCCTTTTCTGGACCCCCACTCCCCGAAAGTCCCATCAGTCCCCTTCCCTCCCCCTGTTTTCCCACCCAACCCTTCCCACTTCCCTGTTCTGATTTTGCTCTATACTGCTTCACTGAGTCTTTTCAGAACAAGGGGCCACTCCTCCGTTCTTCTTGTACCTCATTTGATGTGTGGATTATGTTTTGGGTATTCCAGTAGACAATTAATCTTTCTGGTATACTCTGATGGATGCTTTCAACAATTTTGAGTTAAAATTAATATATGTATAAATCTTTTAGGAAAAATTAAAAATTTTAGTCTTAATTTTTAGTCTTATGATATGGAAAAACATGTAAGTATAGAACACCATGATGTGACCATTATGTGTAGTCAGAATCAGAGATTAGAGATTAGAGAAAGTTCAGGTTGTAGTGCCCTTGAGAAGTTTTGTCCCTTGTGATAGACTCTGTAGAGAAGACTGACGAGGCAAGGTTGAGTCTGAAAGAGTATGTGAGTATTTAGCTATATGACTTCTAGTTTCATTTGAGTTGATAAGCCAACACTGTCCTTAAAAGTTGGCTTTTCAATGTAGATGTATTTGTTTGTTAAAGAAGGCTTGTTGTAGTACAATGTATCACTCTAAAGTCTCATTTTCTAGAGTGAGTGATTTTTATTTCTTTTTCATGGTATATATTTGTCATGTGCCAATAGAAGTATGTGCTGATATCTTTCACATTCAAGGATGCAGACTGAGGAGATGTCAGCAGAAGAAAGATGTTTCTTTATCCGAGTCTCCAATAGCAACTGCTCTTGCCTATGAGTGAGTCACCCATCCTCACTAGCTAGACTTTTCATGTGGCTTAGTCTCTGACAAAGATTTGAAATGGTGCAAAAAATGCTTAAAGAGTAAAACAGATATATGATACCATCAGAGAAATTCTTCATTACCACAGAAAATCATTTCAACATACACTAATGAAGAATACAAATACTTCTGCCCCATTTGCCCTACAACAAATTAATAGTGCGATAATTACTAATAACCACCTCTTGTTGTGATTATTTCTCATCGTTGTAATAATTCTATTTGGTGTCAGTACAGGTAATATATAAACTAGTGAACTGACATGGAGGTAAATGTTCAGAGATGTTAGGGAACTTTCTTTAACTGTGGCATTAGACAAAGCTAATGATCCCCTTTATTCAAATCAAGCTAAGTGCTCCTTTTAGTTAGTGATTCTCCACACATTTTAATACACATAAACTAATAAAAGCAAGATTTCAAATCAACACTTAGGAGAATCCTGACATTATAGAAAGTTCCCTGGCAAGACCAGTGCTGTGACTCTGTGGATCCTGGTTCCCCAAATGGACTGATGCGAGTCATCATGATTTCTTGTAATTTCTCAGAAGCATGCCTCACTTTGACATATTTTGGAGTTCTTGGAGGCTAAGCAAGGAGTGTATGTGACATCACACAAGTGCTTGTACATTTTATTTTAGCTTTCTAAATGTATGCATGATTAGAAGACAAAAAATCCTGTTGTTTGAGGCTGTTGTTCTATTTGCCCTTGAGTTCCAGTAAGAGCCAGCTGCCGCATGCACTGGTGACGTTAACTGCTTGTCCTCAACACTGAGTTTGTGAAGATAGTGGCTGAGGGCAGAAGGAGACCAAGTGCTGACTCAGAGACAGTTGTAAATTTCACTGTGTTTATAACACACTGATAGCTATTAAAACTGGTGTTTTGTGAAAATTACATTTATTACTTTCTAACTCAAGTCTCCACGGAGAAATCACTTTTTGCCACTTGACTACACATATGACATTTTGAAAGGTAAGTGAGCTCTCTATCATAAATAGTATCTTGAGGTCACTGTGTACCATTCAATTCAAAGCAGAGGACTGAACAGAAGAAAGTCATTTTGTTTCAAGGACAAAATAAAAGACAATTGGCTAAAAAAAATACCTCATGGTACTGTGACTTATGGGGGTCTTTAGGGGAAAATTTGTCTGGGATTTCAGTGATCAAGTCAACTGCCACACTCTGAGGGACACATCAATCAAATCTGACACCTGCTGATTGCCCCATTAAATCACCATTATGAGCTTGATTTGTCTCATCAGGTCAAGTGACAAAAATTGATGGTAAACTCTTTTTCAAATTTTCTTATTGAAGCTTCTCCAAATAAATCTATATTTTGCATTGAGTTGAGCTAATCGACCAGGAAGCTCAATCCTTAATAGAGCGATATTTAGGGTAGGCGCCATGCTTCCTTAAGCAGTGTCAAATAACTATTTTTGGCAAGCTGAAGTAACATTCGTGATTCTGACTTTCCACAAAGGTATCTTGGACCACAGACTATTTTTTAATCAGTTGTGTAGCAAAAGCAAAAATTGTGGTTACCATAACCTATCAGATAAATGAGTGATTATCCATAAAACACAGACAGGAGTTGATGTGATAAATTGGCACCCATGAAGAGGTGATAAGTTAGTTTGGACTTACTCTATATTCCATATAAAACTATGTGAGACACAAAAATGCATTTATAATTACAGAGATTGGCATATCAATGCAATTTTAATATTGTCAGATCCTAGAATATTTTTAATTAAAAATATTTATTAGTGAGTACCAAACCTAATATTGAAAACAAATGTGTGGAGACAGTGTATCGATGTGCTGGTGATCCTATACCATCTTTATTATAATGGTGACTAACATTCATCTAAGGATTTACTCCTACTAAAAAATTGTCAGTAACTACAATGTATTGAATGGAGTTAGTTTATATGAGCAGCAGCAGCAGTATCTGAGAGCATCATTAAACCAGAAATAGTCACCACAAATAGTGAGCACTAGCACCATCAACCATCTTGGGTGGGGAAGGATCCAATGTTTAGAAGACCATCTTCTGGTCCATGAGCCCCAAAGATCTGTCTGCCTCTGATTCCACAGTGCAAGGATTACATGTGTGCATATTTGTTATTTATCTCGTGAGTCTGGGGATCAACCTCAGGTTATCAAGTTTGCAAAGCAAGGACCAATAAATGAACTATCACCCTGGCCATTGTATCTTGTTAAATTTTTATTCCTTTTCCAATTTCCTTTCTCAACAGCAGTCTTTATTTTGTTCTTTACAATAAGGAAACCTTAATTTGTATGTATATATAAACATTAAAATGTAATAACATTACCTTTCAATCATTTACAATTTTAATACTCAAAACCTAATATTTTACTTTATTTGATGAATATAAAGATCGAGTTATTTTGAAAGCTAGATTGCATTAAACTTAGGAAGGCTATGTTTAGGGATGTACTACCTTTATCTTGGTTGTTGCATGGGCACAATTTGTAAAAATGATAGCTTGTTTTGTAGTAAAAATAATACAGGTTGAATATATTACTAAATACCACGAGGCCAGCTTTCAAAGGGAGGTGTTTTCTAAATATAGAACAAATGTTTCCAATCTTGTAGAATTTTTTAAAAACAAATAAAATGGGAAAGAAAATTTCCTTCTTACTCCAAGCTCCTAGCCCAGCTATGGAACACAAATTAAATGAGGTTATGTTAATTACCACCACAACAAGATCATTAACAAAGATCACTTATGAATAAATATGAATTTATATTTTAGGCAATGGCCAAGAAATGCCAGATTAAAGAATAAAAACTGAAAGTCTTTTCACATATAATTAGTAAGCAACAAAATGGCACTAGATAAAATCAATACATATGCATCAGTGAAAACTTCAGCAAATTAAGAAACATTTTACAATGTAGGCTTTTAAAAAAAAGACTTAGGTAGCTCAGAAAATAATACCAAGAACCGACAGATGGCACTGCACTGAATTAAAAAGCTTTTGGATAGCAAAAGAAACAATTATTGGACTTAAGAGACAGCCTGTAAAATGGGAGACTATCATTGCTAGCTACCTATCTGACAGGCTTTATGTTTAAACTCTATAAAGAATTTCTCTTCCAGAGCCTGGCCAATACAGATGCAGATGCTTGCAGCCAACCATCAAACTGAGTGCAGGGACTCCAATGGAGGAGTTAGGACAAGGACTAGAGGAACCGAAGAGGTTTGCAACCCCACAGGAAGAACAACAATATCAACCAATCAGATCCCCCAGAGCTCCCAGCAATTAAACCACCAACCAAAGAGGACCCAAGGCTTCAGCTGTATATGTAGCAGAGGATGGCCATATCTGGCATCAGTGGGAGGGGATGTCCCAGTGTAAGGGAATGATAGGGCAATGGTGAGGTGGGAGTTGGTGGGTGTATGGGTGAGTACCCTCATAGAAGCAGGGGGAGGAGGGCTGGGATAGCAGGTTTGTGGAAGGGAAACCAGGAAAGGGAAAACATTCGAATGTAAATAAATAAAATATATCCATTTTTTTTAAAAACCTAAATGCAAGAAAATCAAATAACTCAATACCTAAATAAATTAATGAAATGAACATAATCCAAAAAACTGAGGTGCACATGGCCAATAAGCATATGGAAACCATGTTCAGCATCTGTAGCAATCAGGAAAATGTAAATTTAAGTGGAGATTGCATCTCACTAAATCCAAGTGATTATTGATATGACAAGGACTCCAATGAAGGTATCAGGGAAGGGAACTATTATATATTGTTGATGGGAATGTAACCTGGCCAAGCTACTGCATTTAAGTCTGGATGTTCTTGTAAAAATCTAAATAGAGAACTACCATATGACTCAACTATACCAAAGAATTCTGTGATCTGTGATGACTGAAGGACTATTCACATTAGTCAAGTTACAGAATCAGCCTAGTGCCCATCATCACATGAATAGGTAAAGAACATATTGGGTGGGGCAGGTGAGAGTCTCGAGAAAGATAAGAGAGATGGGAAGGTGAGCAAAAGGAGGAAGCCACCAGGAAGGGGGAGATATTGCTAACATACATGGTTCTTTTGAAAGATGCTTTCTTTTTTTTTCCATTTTTGTCCATTTTATTTTATTTCATTAGATATTAGCTTTATTTACATTTCAAATGGTATCCCCTTTCCTTCTTACCCCCAACCCCCTTATCTCATCCCCTCTCCCCCTGCTTACCCCCTCACTTCCCTGTCCTGGCATTCCCCTACACTGGTGCATTGAGCCTTCACAGGACCAAAAGCCTCTCCTCTCATTGATGTCTGAAAAGGCCATCCTCTGCTACATATGCTGTCTTTCAAAAACACTTTTCATGCTAGAAAAAAAAAACAATGAAAAGACTGTTTTGCTAATATATTATTTCATGATAAAACTACATTTAAAACGAGAGGTTCCTCAACTTGATCTAGTTTTAAGTACTGGAAAAGTACTTAAACATTTTTTTTCCAGTACCTAACTTTTAAGCACTGGAAAAGGATGTATATTGGGTAGAAATAGACTCTGATACCAGTATAATGGTGCGTGATGCTATATGGTAGTTTTCTGTATAAAACCATACTCTATGTGTCCCCTAACACTGTACCCTGAGTGACAGGAAATTGTTATTTTCTTATTTATCAAAGATGTTGTTACCACATTTCATTTCTGTGATAAACACTGTTATTCATGAGGATAAGACTAAGAAAGTTTCTTCCATAAAATTAAAATACAGTTTCTCAAGTGGATGGATGTACAGATGGTTATATGAAGATAGATAATATTTCTATTGACCCAAATACTGATTAAATAGCTCTTACCACTTATTAACCTGTTCAAAAGCATGAAAGAAATATTATCCACTGGTGAAGAGTAGAAGTTGATAATAGAAAATGTAATTACTGCAGCTTCATTTCTTTTCTTTAAATAACAAGTAAAAAGAATGTTTTATGAACTGCTAATTTTTATTAAGGATCTTGACTTTCAGAACCCTATTACTTAGGTAGCTTGTGGAAGTGAATATTTATTTTCTCAAGGCTAGGGTCTTTTATACTGCAAAACTGAGACTTGTTAGAGTCCTGTCTATACTTCTACAGGGTTTTCCTCATTAATAAAAAATGATACAATCTTGTTTTATAGCTCAATAGTCTTAAAACTCATAAATTACATAGATTTGGCTAGCCTGGAACCTGCGGCCATCTTCCTGAATCAGCCTCGCAGCCAAGTTCTGGGAGTACAGGTATGAGCTTTCCTTCCCATCTTTTTTAATAATATTTCCTAGGGATCTTTGCTTACAAAGCTGCAGCTGAGCAGTGCAGTTGCCACCTGCTTTCTTGTGCTCACGAAGGCACAGCCTTTCCAGTCTCTTTTACATTAGATGGTGGCCAAAGCCTGCGTGCGTGCGTGTTTCCTCCAGCACGTTAAGCTTTCTTACTCCTTCTCAGATACTATATCTCTTTTGCCAATTAGCAGCTTGGTGTCACACGACTGTTGCTGAGCAAACCAGTCTAACACAAAAGTCTAGGCTTTCTCTCTTCCTTGCATCCATACCCCTCCATCTAGCCATTGAGATTTAGAGCTTTCTTATCCCCTCACACAGTGATAAAATTTGTGCTGAGCTTCTCCCTGAGCGTGCTTTTAAATTTTTTTTTTTATTAATGAGATTAAGAACCCACAGGGCTATTAAAGATTTCCTTCCCAACATGTAGAGCACACCATCAGGCTCCCTAACACTTCAGGTTTATGTGGTACCATAAAGTGACCCTTTCTTTGGGGCAAAACAAGTATACATTCTGCAGAATTCTAGGCAAGCTCATTCAGGTGGTTAAAAGTTCGGTAGCTGCCACTTTGTTAAAGGTTTCTTGTGAAGGAGATTCAATCTCCAGCCTATTTCTCTGTTTTGCCAGAACAAAGTTCTTACTCTTTGTTGTTCTGGAATCTGCCACATCGGAAGATGTAAAATAGTATCTATTTCTCTCCTATCACAGGATACTATCCTTGGGTATAAAGACTAAGACCAAGGGCATGCTTAATGTGTTTTCCATATGTTTGTGGCCAGCCAATGTCCACAAGGTGGGATATAAATATTGTCCCTCAAGAGACCTCGATAGGAAAAATTGGTTAATTGTGTCACCTGTGTGTCTTAAACATCTAATGAGAAGAAATAACCAAGAATAAAATAAATGGTGCTTTTTTTTTTAATGGGCCAGGAAATCACACTTGCCAGATACTGCACTCATTTCCAAATGAGATGTTATTGGGACAATCATTTCTCTTTAATGATCTTCTTCTTTTTAAAAATAAAAAATGCTACCCCAATACAGAGCATCAATACCTTGGCCAGTTTTAACACTGTGGTTCCTACATGGGATCTGCAGGATACAGAGACAAAATCTCTTTGTTTTAACCTAAAAATCATATAGTGTTTAATCTTTCCTTTCCTTTCTTTTCCTTTCCTTTCCTTTTCCTTTTCCTTTTCCTTTTCCTTTCCTTTCCTTCCTGCTACAACCTGCCTAGTAGGGACCTCACACTGTGATTCTAGCTGTTCAGTAATTATCAAGGGACCTAAAAACCCAAAAGCAGACCCAGCTCCATCATTCTAGCATCAATTATTGAGTACAAAAGAAAGATAACCCCAATATGGAGTTCAATAAGGTAGACACATGGATGCTATTGTGGACCTGTTGTGGGACTCTAATGGGCTTTGATTCAGACACCTTAAAACCCTCTGCTTCTTCTGGCCCTCTGCCAAGGGCTTTTTAATGTGAAGCTGTTATATTATTGCATGCCTGCTCCTGGTGAAATCAAATCATTTTTTTCTGCTCAAAGGGCTCCAATTTTACTTTCCTCTTGCCATATCTCTATCTAGTCACTTTACCTTTGTGTTGCACCTGGCTGTTATACAAATAGAGGCATTGATACATTTTTGAAGTTTCCTTAGACAGGCTCACAAGAGAGCCTATCTGTTATATGTAGTGACCCTATATTATAGAAAGAAATCAGATTCTGTCAGCACACAAATTTCCTTATTGGAGTTAGGGTTGCCTTTTCAGAGGAAAGTAATTGTGAATATAAGAAATAGAATTCTGTTGCTCAGTTAATTCAGAAGCAGGGACCCTGACCTTGAATAGTTCCTTGATTATTCTTGGCCAGAAGCAGGAAATCATCTTTGATATCCAGCCAGGCATAACATTGAGGAAGTAAGGTTTCTAACTACTGAAAAACGTGTACCCCTACTGGAGGCTATACAGAAACCAGACTATTTCCCCGAATCCTAGCTTAGGAAAATGCAATTTTTCTTTTCTTCTTTATTAACTCTCTCAGGTATGGGCCAAAGCAGTACCTTCTTTTTTATTTCACAAACACAGTATATTCTCTGCTAATGTTTCACTTCAGCTTGTTTGTTAGTGGTCTATATTTCCCTGAGATATGCATTAGTGAAATCTATTCTTAAATTTTTATTGCAATGATAAATAATTCTCTTAATTTCCTTAGTGGGCCACTTACTAAATAGAAGTGCTACTGAATTTTTTATCATTTTATCTTGCATAGTTTTTTAAATTATTTGTGTTAATATTTTGAAATGGGTTTGGATTTTTTTTGTACAAAACACTACAGCATCTATAAAAACAGATAACTTAAGTTCTTCCGTTTTTATTCAAATCCAGGTTATTTTGTTTTGCCACACAGCTCTGTCATAAGCAAGATAAAAGTGACTAGAAAAAGCATCTTTCCTTTGTCTCTCAGGTCAAAGAAGAAACCGTTTCGTCTTTTACTTTGTATATAGGTTATTTATGAAGTTGTAATATATGCTCTTGATTATAATGCTACCTATTTTTTCAAACTTGTTCTATTATATTTGATCTTAGAAAAGTGATGACTCTTATCAAACAATATTTCTGCAGTTCTTTTTATGAACATGTGGTTCTTGGCATTAATTCCTTTACTGTTTACTGCTTGATTGCTTTGTGCATGATTAACTATTCAGGAACCCTGGCACTCATTCACACTTGATTATGATGTATAAGGATTTTATTATTATGCTGTAACATTCAATTTCTACTATATCAAGGGGAGGTAAGCATGTATTTTCATTAGAAATACTGGTGTGTGGTTTTTATCTCCCTATGGTGATGGTTTCTGATTTTAGCTAAGTATGACCATATAAAATAAGCTTAGAAGTACACCTTAATTTTGAGTATTTTAGAAGATTATGAGGACTAATTTTTATTCTCTGAACATTTTTCAGAAATCTACAAGGAAGTCATCAGATCCTGCATTCTTTCCTTTTTTATTGATTTTGACAATTTCACACCTTTCCATATTTTGTCCTCTTTCTCTTTCCTTCAGAAACTTTATGCACAGCATTCCTTCTGCCTGTTTTCATTTTCATGTCTTCTTTTCTCATTATGAAAAAAATAATCCATTGAGTTTAATTAAGGTTGTTTGCATGTTTGTGAGTTGGAGTTATTTACTGGTTTATGAGCATATTACTAGTAGCTACAATTCTGAAGAAAAAAATGCTCAGCAAAGCCATTACTTGTCAATAGTTTCTCAGTTAGCACCACTGCCTCATGAATTCCCTCCCTTTCATGCTGGTATGTTATTTGGATTGATTTTTTTTTATTATGTACACATAATCACATAATCACATTATGTACACATTATGAATACATAATCACAGTGGCTGCAGGTTAATGCATCTCAGGTCATGGGTAGAAGACAGCATCCCAGCCCACTTCTCTCTTTCTGTCAGTGCTTACAGTCTCCCCCCCCCCACCCATTTCCACAATGTTCCCTAGGACGGGGGACGTAAATGATGTTTAAGTTTTCTTAGCAGTTTGACCATTTATGAGTTTCTTTTTGTATTGACCAATGCTAGGAAACCAATATTAGGAAAAATACTTTTCTCATTGAGGTTTAGAGTGGTACTTACCTATGCTTATAAATAGTAATATTTGGAAGAGAGTTTGAGAAGATGATCATTTAGAAAAATAACAGCCAAGGTTCTACCTGAAGGCCCGGGACTTCCTTAGCCTTGGATTTTTGACTATGAACTAGGCATAAATAACCTCCTGTGGAACAGGCAGCAAATACTATCTGAAAGTAATTGGACAGCCTTCAAGTAGTTATTTTACTACTGCAGCAGTGGAAATACTTTGTCTAGCAGACTATTATTGTGGCATACAGGTTCTGTTCCTGGCTAATACCACAGATGGCTTTCTTAATACCAAAGAAACCTATAGTGGACCTTTGGACTGTATGGACTCTAGCAAACATGGAAGAGTTCCCAAGTCAACAATCAAGGTATGTGGTGTATTTGAAAATGTGGTCATACCAGCTAATTTTGGTGGTCCACTAAGTATAATGTCATTAGCCTACATTGGTTTATGTAGCAGAGGCACCACGGACCAATAACTTGCAGGATGATATCCTACATTTCACACGGGATTTTTGTTTAATTACTTATGGATTTCTGGGAATAGCATTACGTACCCACACAGAATACTTCTGTTGATTTGAAAAAGTTTGGTTTTCAGTTTTTAATATTTTCTCTCTCTCTCTCTCTCTCTCTCTCTCTCTCTCTCTCTCTCTCTCTCTCTCTCTTTCTCTCTCTCTCTCTCTCTCTGTGTGTGTGTGTGTGTGCATGTGTGTGTGTGTATGTGTGTGTGAGAGAGAGAGAGAGAGAAAGAGAGAGAGAGAACGAGAGAGAGAGAGAGAGAGAGAGAGAGAGAGAGAGAGAGACAGTGCATGAAGAGGTATTCTGATATTCAGATTCAAGTGTGTCAGATCCTCTAAAGCTGGAGTTACAGAACCTGGTGTAGGTGCCAGGAACCAACCTTCGGTTCTCTTGCAAGAGCAAAAGCCACTCTTGACCATTTCCAAATTCCTTACTTTAAAATAACATTTTTAAGTAGCATACAAAGTAGTAGTCTTCCACATTGCTCTTCATAATTTCTTACTTTTGACATTTGATCCCAAGAAAAATGTCAAATTAAGTACACAAACACGAAAATTCCGAACTAGAATGGATAAAGAAGAGGCAGAGCCCTCCATCACCTGTCTTTCTGTGTCTGAGTTTCCGACTCAGTATAATATATTTCCAGTTCCATTTATTTTCCTGTGGATTTCACTTCGTTGTATTTCACTTTTCCTTAGAACTGAATAACATTTCTTCGTGTAAAAGTATCACATTTTCATTATCCATTCACCAAATAATAGACATCTAGTCTGATCTCCTTTCTAGCAATTATGAATGGAGGAGCATTGCACATAGGTGCAAAGGTATCTCTGTAGTAATATATAGTAATACATAGATTCCTGTAGCTACATATAGAGGCCCAGGAATGGTATAGCTAAGCCATATGATAGACTACTTTTAGTTATTTAAAACATCTCACACTGATTTCTATAATGAAAGTACCACTTCCACATTTACCAACACTAGACAAGGGTTTTCCCTTCCTCACATTTATTTCCATTTGTTTTCTTGGTAATAGACATTTTGACAGGGGTGAGACAGACTCACAAAGTAAATTTGATTTGCATTTCACTGATGGTTAATGGTGTTGAACACTTTAAAAAATGTTAATTAGCCATTTGTATATTTTTCTCTTGAGAACCTTCTGATCCATTCAGTAGCACAATTTTATTGGGTTGTTTGTTTTCTTGACGTTGATTTTAATGAGTTCTAGATACTAATCCTGTCAGATGTACAGCTGGCAAAGATTTCCTCCCATTCCTTGGCTGTCTCCTCACTCAAAGCAGCTTCTTTTGTCTTACAGAACTTTCAAATTTCATGAGATCCCATTTGTCTATCATTGTCTTTATTACTTAAGCAAGCAAAGAGAGTCTTATTGAGAAAGCCTTTATATTGTTGCATTAGGATTTATGATCCAGTATTGTTTCAAGATTCTAGGTTTGTTTGTCTTTGTTGTTATTTTGCTTTGTTTGTATCAGCTGTATATATTCGGTTGAAGTATTTTCAATGCTCAACTGAGATGAGGATATCTTTGTGTTGAGCTGAGTAGGTCAGAAATGATTTTCTTAGTCCAGATACTCAGGTTGCCTGGTGAGTGCTATTTTTCTGAGTAGATTATTAATGTCAAGAGTAATCTCAGCTGCTGTGAAGTCTGACTGTGCAAATGTGATACTAGTCAATTGACAACAGACACCCCTTTTGTAGGTTAAGGGGTGAGGTCCCATGCCCCACCCAGAGCTCAGGCCTCTGGGCAAGGCAGACACAGGTAGTTGGACTGCACACATCCCCACAGAACCACTAGACAGGCATTGGTCTTTGAGAACCTTGCTCTGGGGTGGGACAGGACAGTCCTTGGGGTTGCCCGGGGAGCCAGCAGGGCAGTGCTTGAGGGCAACAGGCTCACAGTCTTGGACAATGCAGATGCTGCTGAATGCTGAGGAAGAGCTGAAAACAAGAGTGTGGGCCTGCAGGGCTGGGCTCTGTCCCAGGGCCTAAGGGAAAGGGGCAGGGGAGAGCTCTGGATGGGTCCCATGGGTACATGAGTGTCCTTGCCTTCATCAGCAGATGGCTTGGGTTAGTGGCAGCCTTCTGTGGCTGGGAATGCTGGAATGCCTTCCTGAGGGAGACTAGATGTGCAGTTCTTTAGGGGAAGACATGCCCCATTGTTCCAGCTAGGAGGGTTCGGATGAGAAGAGGCAGTTCATGGTTTCCAAGTGTTTGTTGTAGAGAAGTAGAGAGAAGGAGAAGGTCGAGAAGTAGAGGCCTGCCATGGTCACGTGGAGAGATGGAAAAGGGAATGTGGAGGGGGGGGGGGGGCGTGGGCATAAGAGAAAGAACAAGAGTGTAAGAGAAAAGAAAGAGGAGGAAGGGGCAAACATCCCCTTTTATAGTAGGCTGGGCCTACCTGGCTGTTGTTAGGTAATGATGGGGAGGAGCACACCTGGCTGTTACAAGGTGACTGTGGGGATGGAGTCCAGACAGAATACCATGGGCTTGGAGCATTGCTCTATGTGACTGATCGCCACAGGATTACAGCGTTGAGGGTCTCCTGTCAGAAGCCTAGTGTCTGGGAGCATGGCCAGCGGGTCCATCCCTGTAGATTATCTGCTGTCTCCAGAGGTTAAGCCTTATTCAACCAGAACACAGACTGCCTTTCACAGCCCCATGCCCTTTGATGTCAATAACTCTTAGAGGATGAACAATCAAGGACAGGGTAATATGTGGTTTTCATGTAGTCAATACATTTAAGAAAGAATGGGGAACAATGTGCAAGATCTGGCATATGTGAGGGCCAACACTCTCCTGCACTTTCTATTGTTCTTCAGTGGACAGCCTGCTGTGGCTGGCCAGTATGGAATGAGCTAATTCTGAGTTTTCCTGCCTGATTTCCTCAGAGATCTCTCTTGTTTTACACTCCTCATCCTTGGAAAAGTAACAGATCTCTGTCTTGGGTTTTGTTTGATGGAAATTATTACTGATTTAACATCACCAAATTGATCTGTGCTCTATGCATCTTGAAATTAATTTCTTCTGGACTATCCATTTTAATAACAATTTCATAATCCTTTGTAGTTCTTTGGCATCAGTGATAATAATTGTTGCTTGCTTTATTTTAGACTTCATTTCAGACTTTTTCTTTTTTGTTAATTCTGTTCAGTATTTCATCAAAGGTAATATTAGTTTTATGATACAGCCTGATGTTCTCCTAGTCTCCATGAAGTTACCTTTGGCTCTGATTTTTATCTGAGTACTTTCTATTAACTATGGCTGACTTTTCCTTTTCTAGTTAATTGAAGTATGATGTAAATAGCTTATTGAAGACTTTTCTTTCTCTTCAGTGTTGATATGTGGTGTCATAATCCTCCTTCCCTGATTATATTGCCTTTGCAATATAATAATGTTTTGGTACTTACTTACAACATTTTCATTGTCAAGAGAAATACTTAAGTGCAGAAGAAAACTGTAATTGTCACATATAGGTAGATTTTCTGGCTTCCTATTACTGAGTTCTATTTCCATTACATGGTGTTAGATATATACTTAATATGATTGCAATTTTCTTTAACTCAATAAAGCTTGTTCTGTAGTTGAATATGCAATCTAATTTATAGAAGGTTCTAGGTGTGTTTAAAATAAATTTATATTCCTCCAGATTTGGAAGTTTCTGCACATATCTGTTATGTCTAGTTGTTACAAAGCTGCTTCACTATTGATCAAAAGTAAAGCATTAATATTTCCCATTGTTGCTATTTCATTGTTTATATGTTTATGTACATAGATTCTCCATTGTTGAGTTATAGAATTATTATGAAATTGTTTTTGTTTTAGATTAGCTTAAGGTTTTTTATAGCATGGTCTCACTCTGCATCGTATTTTGTCAAGGGATTCATTGTGCAGTCCAGACTGGCCTCCAGCTTCTGACAATCTTCCTACCCCAGATTCCTGGATATCAATGTTTCATTTATGAGCCACTACATCTGAGTATTATTATCAAATTCATGGTTTGTTCATAAACTCAGCCATTTATACTCATATAATAGCCTTTATATGATTGTATTATTCTTTTAATTATTTCTTTATTTTATGTAAGAATGGTAAAACATCTCTCTTTTCTATTTTCACGTGCATGGACTGTATTTTGTATCTTTCTACTTGCAATGTATGTATATCCTTAAAGAAAGGTTAGCCTCTTTTGTATTTTTGACAGTGTCCTTTGCCTTACAGAAACTTTGTAATTTTATGAGATCCCATTTGTCAATTCTTTATCTTGGAGCATAAGCTATTGGTGTTCTGTTCAGGAACTTTTCCCCTGTGCCTATGTCCTCAAGGGTTTTCCCCAGTTTCTTTTCTATTAGTTTCGGTGTGACTGGTTTTATATGGAGGTCCTTGATCCACTTGGAGTTGAGCTTAATACAAGGAGATAAGAATGGATGAATTTACATTCTCCTGCATGCTGACCTCCAGTTGAACCAGCACCATTTGTTGAAAAGGCTATCTTTTTTCCACTGGATGTTTTCACCTCTTTTGTTGAAGATCAAGTGACCATAGGTGTGTGGATTCATTTCTGGGTCTTCAATTTTATTCCATTGGTCCACTTGCCTGTCCCTGTGCCAATACCATGCAGTTTTTAACACTATTGCTTTGTAGTATTGCTTGAGGTCTGGGATACTAATTCCCCCAGAAGTTCTTTTACTGTAGAGAATAGTTTTAGCTATCCTGGTTTTTTGTTATTCCAGATAAATTTGAGAATTGCTTTTTCTAACTCTGTGAAGAACTGAGTTGGGATTTTGATGGGGATTGCATTGAATCTGTATATTGCTTTTGGTAAGATGGCCATTTAACTATATTAATCCTGCCAATCCACGAGCATGGAAGATTTTGGGAAAAGATCTTCACCAATCCTACAACTGATAGAGTGCTAATATCCAATACAAAGAGCTCAAGAAGTTAGACCCCAAGGAACCAAATAACCCTATTAAAAAATGGGGTACAAACCTAAACAAAGAATTTTTACCTGAAGAAATACAGATGGCTGAGAAGCACCTTAAGAAATGCTCAACATCATTAGCCATTAGGGAAATGCAAATCAAAACAACCCTGAGATTTCACCTCACACCAGTCAGAATGGCTAAGGTTAAAAACTCAGGAGACAACAGGTGTTGGCGAGGATGTGGAGAAAGAGGAGCACTCCTCCACTGCTGGTGGGATTGTAAGACGGAACAACCACTATGGAAATCAGTCTGGTGGTTCCTAAGAAAACTGGACATGACCCTTCCGGAGGACCCTGGTATACCTCTCCTGGGCATATACCCAGAGGATTCCCCAGCATGCAATAAGGACACATGCTCCACTATGTTCATAGCAGCCTTATTTATAATAGCCAGAAGCTGGAAAGAACCCAGATATTCCTCAGTGGAGGAATGGATACAGAAAATGTGGTATATATACACAATGGAGTATTATTAACAATTAAAAACAATGAATTCATGAATTTTTTAGGAAAATGGCTGGAACTGGAAAATATCATCCTAAGCAAGGTAACACAATCACAAAAGAATACACATAGAATGCAATCATTGATAAGTGGATATTAATTAGCCCTGAAGCTCTGAATACTGAAGATACAATTAGCATATCAAATGAATCCCATGAAGAAGGAAGAAGAGGGCTCTAATCCTGGAAAGGCTTGATCCAGCATTGTAGGGGAGTACCAGGACAGAGAAATGGGAGGGGGGAAGATAGGAGAATGGATGGAGAGAAGAGGACTTATGGGACATATGGGGGGGACTGGGAAAGGGGAAAGCTTTTAGAATGTAAACAAAGAATATAGAAAATAAAAATATATATAAAAAAGGAAAAAATAAAATAAAAAGAAATAAGAAAAGAAAAAAGAAAAAAAAGAAAGGTTAGCCTCTGGGTGACAGCAAAACATTCACTTTTGATTTTTACTTATTCTGTCATTTCATGTCTCTTAAAACTTTAATACATTTCATTCAACTTCAAGGTAATCATTTACCAGTAAGGAGGACTCCTACTATTTTGCTATTCTCCTGATTGGTTCACAGACTATCCGTTCCTGTCCCTCCTGCTGTTTTCCTTTTTGCCCTGACTATTTCCCTCAGTGAAATGCCTTGCTTCTTGGTTCTTAGCTTTTGTGTATCTAGTTCAGGTTTTTGCTTATTGATCTTCATGCAGTTAAGTATCTTACAATTATTTATGTGAGACTGGCAAGATTATATATATATATATATATATATTTACAATGTTGTATGTGTTTTCATGCTTATAAAAGTGTAGTTACATGTATCCTGTGATGCCCATGTAGAGGCTGGGGGGCAACCTTGGGTGTCAGTTTTCATTCTCCACCTTAAGTGAGGCAGGGTCTCTTTGGTTACCCCCACTGCATATACCTGGCTATTCTGAGCCTTGGGCTTCCAGAGATTCAGTTGTTCCTACCTCAAATTTCTTTTACCAGGTGCTGCGATTGCACATGCCTGTGCAATTGTGTTCATTTTTATGTTTTTTCTGGAGCTCCAAACTCAAGTCATTAGGTTTTCACAGCAAGGGCCATTTCCTACTGAGCCATCTCTATAGTCCAATTTTATTTGATAAGTATAAAATAACACTCCATTTGTTCCATCTTCGGTGTTGAAGCCTGATGTTGATAAACCAATTTAACTTTGATTTCTCTAAAACAAATTCTCTGCAGCCTTTTCTTCTGAAGGACAGTTTTGCTAGTTAAAACTTTTCTTCCAGTAGTTGGCATGACTACTAATGGAATTAGTTCTATTAGACCACCTGACTACATTCTGGTCTTTATGCTTCTGCTGAGAAATCTATTGCTAAGCTTGCAAATTATCCTATGTAGATAGTTTCCTTCCTCAATCTTCCTTTTTTCAGAATTTTCTTTTGGTTTTTAATTTAGCTAAGATCCATTTTTATTTAATTCATGCATATGTATGTACATCCATGTAAGTGAAAGCTACATACATATGAATGTTCAAAGAGGTCACTGGAGAATGTTGGGTTCCCTGGGGTGGAATTACGGAGATTGTGTGCTGCCTGATATGGTTCTGAATACAATAATTCAGGTCTAATGGTTAGGGATAGCACTGCTGACAGTAAGCCTGGCCATCCTACATTGAATATCAATCAATAAAATACACTCCAGACTTGCTCACAGAACAATCTGGTGAGTACATTTTCTCAATTGAGGTTCCATCTTGCAAAGTGACTCTAACATGTGTTAAGTGGACACAAAACTAGACATCCAGCCTAATCAATGACAATATATCTAGTGTTCAGTGAGGACCATGTCACTGCGCTACAGTGATCCCTACCAAGTAGGTGATATGAATAGTTTTTTTTACCTGTCTTGTTTTTTTCATTCTATTTCATTAAAATTTTGCATTTATTTGTGTGTGTGTGTGTGTGTGTGTGTATCCATGATTCATTTATGCCACTATCTTTCAGAAATCCAACTCAGGTGGATTTGGAGGTAAGTACTCTTACTTGCCGAGTCACTTCAGTAAGGTCCTGTTTCTACACATTCTTATGAGCCATTGAACCTCTGGAAAATTTGGCTTATAAATAACTACATATAACACATGTGATATATCACATATGCAAGGGTAATATACCCTATACTACTTCTCTAGTGATGTTCTAGCTATATGTCATGAAGAAAGTATTCCTAAATTGAGTAACTTACACACTCTCATGTTTACAGAGATATAAGATAGCAGAAAATGTCTGATTTTCACTTCACTATTTTTTTTTTCATTTTTTAAATTTATTTATATATTTTTATTTACATTGCAAATGATTTCCCCTTTTCTGGGTCCCCACTCCCCGCAAGTCCCATAAGCCCTCTTCCGTCCCCCTATTCTTCCATCTACCCCTTCCCATAATGCCTCTTGAACTACTGCAGGGAAGTTAGCCTTTATAGTAGTGTGTTATTTGAAGTTGTTTAAGCAGAATATGAAATAAGTTGGAAATAGAGTAGCTGATGTTATTGACTTTCAAGTGGATATAAGCATAATCGGAAGACTAGAATAAAGGTGTCAAAGTCACACTGTATAAACATTTTCTGATGCATGCATATTCAAACATTTGCTTATGAAGAAGTAAAGAATGAACTTGTTAAATACTTCCTTCCTTTGTAAGATCTGTGATGGTGCTGTCACATAATGTTCCCTCATGGCAGACATACCCCAGCTGAAGATCTCTTCCTGTATTATATGTTTGAAAAGATAGGTATAAGAGAATGCAACCTTGATGTGTGAAAATATTTATGATAGATAATCCTGAAATTTTAAGTTTTTGATCTGAATAAGTTGTAGGGGGCAGAATGGAATATACTAAGAAATAAGGAATGATCTGAATATTTCATAATTGTAAATTTTCACCATATTTCTACAAGCATAAAGGTAAATAAAAATAAATATTTCTACAAGTATAAAGATAAATTACTAATTATGGAAGATAATCCATCATTTGTAATTTAAAACCAAAAATGTTTAATTTATAATTTATGAATTACTGTTCTTTGTTCATTGTTATAATATGTCAAATTTCATTAAATTTTTTAATTTCTAATGTCTCATTATGTATATCGTCTACAGCTACTGAGAACCATGATAAATCTTTGGAGTAATGGAAATTCTTTAAACGGTTTCCTTCATGACAGGCTTGAGAATAATTCAATTCCTTTAAGGCAGATGTCCAACCATTTTAGTTTTCAATCCTTTCAATTGTATGTCATGTCATTATGACAAGGTCCTTAACATAAGAGTTTACATAGCCTTCATGTATCTCATGTGGTTATGACAAAGTCCTTAAAGTAAGAGCTTACATAGACTTCATGTGGATTTTGAATATTGTTTCTGACTACAGATATCTTGATATCTGTGATAATTAATCTCCAGAAATTTTCCTGTAATATTTAATATATAGATGCTATTTTGAAGCTGAATATAAATGGGAAATTTTAATGACCTCATCCTTAAAACTTTTCCTGAACCCAGTGAAATAAACGAATACATCCAATCAAATATTTTTATAGCCATTGAATATAACATTTAAAGTCCATAACTTCACAATAGAAAAGTATGCCTAATATTCAAATAATTAAAATATGATTAAGCAATAGTTAGCACTACTGAATGAAAATCATAATAATTTAATATTAAAGAGTAAAAACCTATATGAATAAATTTAAACTAGTATGAAAGAGGAGTGACTGCTGTTGCTCAAACATTGAAAGATAATTTGCATAACCCTATCTAAAATGCTAATTAATATTGACCCCAGAAACATTGCTAATTTCCCAGTGATAAGTCAAACCTTTAATTTTGTGATAGTTTTTCTTTTATACTCAAGATGAAGAGTGTGATTATTTGATGGAATTCTATAGGTTTTATAGCAAAACTTTTATTTTGATACATTTCCACAAGGGGGCGCGTTCCTCATTTACTGTGTAAATTAAAAACCTCTCCATTATATTTGTGATAAAAAATTGTAAATAATTCACTTGTAAGTTTGAAGCTTCAACCTTGTCTGCAAAGTCATTGTTACTTTTCCAACATATTTACTGTAATGATATTTTATTGAAACCATCAATAAAGTCAACTGTGTCTCAGTATCAATTCATTATCTTCTGAATATTAAAATTTCAGTTAGTTGAATTGTACCTTGTGAGATACATTTAAATGCTTGTTACAGCGTGATTATGCTTGATATTATAGCTTGTTAATTCATGATCATGACTCCTAGCTAAAATGATAATAACAGAAATTTTTATTTAGATAGTCAACAGGAAAATAAATTATATTCTTTTTGTAGTTTATCTTTCAACACCTCCTTTCTTCAGATGATATTAACACTAAGATCAAAATACTGATTTTGTATGATGAGTTATTTTATAGTTATAAGAATTAACTACTTGTTTACCATATGAAGATATATAAATGCTAGTATATGTAAACTAAATTAAAAATCACTAGTTTCAGTTTTTTTTTCAATTTGTAATTGGTTTTATATTTGATATCTACAGGAAAACTACTTGTTTTAAGCAAAATATTTTATTTATTATTTTATTTCTACACTTCTGTCTGTACATTAATAAATGGTCATTATGCTACAGCATAAATGTAACATAAACAGAAATCAGGCACTAATAGTCCAAGATGAGTAATTGCTCTTCATGAAAGTATTTTCCAAGATAAATAAGAGCTCAAGGTTCTATGGCTTAAGCCAAGAGAAGTAGCACTCTGTGATAATTTCTTAAATGGCACATGGTCTCTATCTCTTACACAAGATATTTCTTTTAAAGTTTCATACATGAATCATATGTCTACATCACTCCCACATTCTCTCCGACTTCCTGGGCCCCCTCCCTCCTAAACTTGTGATATATTCTTCTTTAATTATTAATATTAAAGATGTGTGATATACTAGCATATCACACATATACTTGCACACACATGTACACACACACACACACACACACACACACACCTACACACACATGTACATTCAGGGCTGATCATGATATTGGACACCCTATGTGGTAAGTCTTATGAAGAAAATAATTCTTCCTGTCTCAGCACCCATTGACTATGTATAGTACTTCATCTAGTCTTGGGACTTTGTGAAATTTCACCTGTCATTGTTTGCACATTGACTTACACCATCAGTATGTTCACCTTCTTCAGGCAACCATTATGTTAGGTGTTTTATCCTGTTGTCTCTAAGGGACTCTATCTTTCACCTGGTGTCCTGGTTTCAGTCTCCTACAATCTTTACTGCCACTCTTCCTTGATGTTCCTTGAGCCTTAGATGTGGAAGCTACCTTGCAGATGTATCTGTAGGAGTTGACTCTCCCACAGGCACATATTCTCTGCATTTTCAACATTTGTGGACTTCTGCAATTGTTTCTGTCTTTTGTAACATGTCTTCTTTTAAGAGGATTGAAAGTTATGCTTAACTGTGAGTATAAGAATTAGTATTTAGATAGATATTTAGATAGTTGCAAGTAACATTAGTTTGCAAAAATAGCAATAGAGGGTTCTTCTCAAGTACTATAACCTCTCAGACATAGTTTACAAGAATGGATTAGCCAGACTTAAGTACAATTAGATAGCTGTTGGTTACCTCTAGGATAAAAATACAACTATTGTATCATTTGGGATGTCTTTCTTGGCCAATAGTTGTTCATAGGCAATGTAGTTAGATACAATTACTGATTCCTTCTTTAACTTTGCAGCTTGTGAATTTCAGATGATAGAATAGCCAGTTCCTAAGGAAGGGGCTATTAGATCATATTTACTTGCACTGATTCTCTCAAGTCTTACATCTAGACCATGCTGCATCTTCAGCAATGCAATGGTGTCTTACCTTCAATTTCTGGAATGCAATCAAGGTTTTTCCAGCATCACATTTTTTTAATAAGTGTAAGTTTCAGATTACAAAGATCTTGTATGTTTCAAATTTTAATCAATTATAGAAAAGAAAGAAAAGAAACCACAAGAACACATTGATTTTTCTGATGTCCAGTAATCTCCCTACAATAGAATCTGAACTTTAATCTCTTTCTTTCTTTCTTTTTTTTTTTTTTTTTTTTTTGGTTTTTTGGGTTTTTGGTTTTTTGGTTTTTTGGAGACAGGGTTTCTCTGTGTAGCCCTGGCTGTCCTGGAACTCACTCTGTAGACCAGGCTGGCCTCGAACTCAGAAGTCCTCCTGCCTCTGCCTCCCAGAGTGCTGGGATTACAGGCGTGCGCCACCACTGCCCGGCTTTAATCTCTTTCTTGTCAAACTTTAATACATTCTGAACATTAATGTATCAGTGTTCCTTTTAGAACATTTTAGGAAAAAGTCATTTACATATTTAATTATTAATATCTATGAATGCATCTTCATTCAATTATTTTTTATTATGAATAGACCTACTTAAAGAAAGCAGAATGGTAATATATATTGAGCATAACAGTGATTTAAAAATACACCTTCTGTTACCTAAATATTCCATATTTTTGAAACTGTACTGTGCTATAAGTAGTCATAATGGAAAACCAAGTCTTTAGTACTTATTCCTACCTTGAAGGCATGTATTAACAGAATATTCAAGGGTGGGAAATATTCAGTTGTGTGGCCTGCATTGACCACACCCCCCAACCTTTAGGCTCTAATTCTCATCTACTATTTTGCCACTCTGTAAATTCTAAACAGCTGATTGGTCAACAAATTCTATGTGGTAAAAGTTTAAATGCTGTCTAACTACCAGTTTTCCTCTACCCATGGAAAAACAGATGTATCTCTATTTGTGCATTTATTTCAGTGAATCTTTATAGTATGGAAATTTGGTTATAAGTATGATTTTTAAACACAAATGCAGAAACACATACATATATAAGCTTGCTTTGCTTTCATCGAAACTGAATATATTAAATGGAGACAGTTTAGGCTTACACTAAGGCTTCTAAAAAACTGAAATATGTTAAAGTATCCCAACTCATTTTGTAAAGTAGCTACCCTGTCTCCCTTAAGCAGGCAAAGTTTTCTGTCAGAGTTTTCATTGAAGTTCCATTACAAATTTATCTAAATTTGTAGTCTCATGAACTCAACATTGATTGTGCTTTATGGTATGAAAATAAATTGAACCTCTCTATTGGGTGTGTTCATTGTCTGGGAATTTTAAATGAGCCTCAGACTCTGAACTACAATAGTGATTAATCTATAGATCTTAATGTTCTGTTTTTAGTGTCAGAACAGAGACATTCTCATAGAACAGGAGTCTCACATAGAGTTTCCTTTGAAATACTATGCACAGCTAATTTACCAGAGACCTTAGTTAAGAAAGAGAGTCAGAATTGCTCTTTCTAACTCTATGAAGAATTGAGTTGGGATTTTGATGGTTATTGAGTTGAATCTGTATATTGCTTTTGGCAAAATGGCCATTTTAACTATATTAATCCTGCCGATCCATGAGCATGGGAGGTTTTTCCATTTTGTGAGGTCTTCTTCCATTTCTTTCTTCAGAGTCTTAAAGTTCTTGTCATACAGATCTTTCACATGTTTGGTAAGAGTCACACCAAGGTACTGTTTGTGGCTATTGTGAAGGGTGTCATTTCCCTAATTTCTTTCTCAGCCTGCTTATCCTTTGAGTATAGGAAGGCTACTGATTTGCTTGAGTTGATTTTATAACCTGCCTCTGCTGAAGTTGTTTATCAGCTGTAGGAATTCTCTAGTGGAGTTTTTTGGGTCACTTAGGTAGACTATCATATCATCTGCAAATAATGATAGTTTGACTTCTTCCTTTCCAATTTGTATCCCTTTGACCTCCTTATGTTGTCTAATTGCCCGAGCTAGTACCTCAAGTACAATACTGAAAAAGATAATGAGAAAGGGGGTAGCCCTGTCTAGTTCCTGATTTTATTGGGATTGCTTCAAGTTTCTCTCCATTTAGTTTGATGTTGGCTACCGGTTTGCTGTATATAGCTTTTACTATGTTTAGGTATGGGCCTTGAATTCCTGTTCTTCCAAGACTTTAAGCATGAAGGGATGCTGAATTTTGTCAAATGCTTTTTCCACATCCAATGAAATGACCATGTGGTTTTTTTCTTTGAGTTTGTTTATGTAGTGGATTGCATTGATGGATTTGCGTATATTTCACCATCCCTGCATCCCTGGGATAAAGCCTACTTGATCATGGTGGATGATCATTTTTATGTGTTCGTGGATTCAGTTGGAAAGAATTTTATTGAGTATTTTTGCATTGATGTTCATAAGGGAAATTGGTCTGAAGTTCTCTTTCTTTGTTGGATCTTTGTGTGGTTTTGGTATCAGAGTAATTGTGGCTTTGTAGAAGGAATTGGGTAGTGTTCCTTCTGTTTCTATTTTGTGGAATAATTTGAAGAGTATTGGTGTTAGGTCTCCTTTGAAGGTATGATAGAATTCTGCACTGAAACCATCTGGTCATGTACTTTTTTTTAGTTGGAAGACTTTCTATGACCCGTTCTATTTCTTTAGGGGTTATGGGACTGTTTAGATGATCTATTTGGTCCTGATTTAATTTTGGTATTTGGTATCTGTCTAGGAAATTGTCCATTTCCTCCAGATTCTCTCATTTGTATTTTCTTTCTCCTTCTGCTTAATTTAGTTGGATGAATCAAGCTATGTGACATCACAATTTCACCAAAATGAAAAGAAATGTCAAGCTGTGGGTTGTAACATCATTGAATGAGTCAGACAGCAGCATGAGAAGGCTTAATTTACAAGTAAGTTTTCTTTATACCAAAAAGAGAACAGAGAAAAAATGGGGAAAAAATACAGGAAAGGTAAAGTCTAGTTTGAAAGAATTTTGAATCAGCACCAGGTCTATCTGTTGTTTACTTGAAGATTCTGAATATTTATATCGGTTAGCTGAAGAACTCATACATTTGAGAACTGCAAACTAATAAAAGTAATAAAACCAGAATAGATTTTTGAGGTTATAAAGTCAGAATCTGAGATTTTTATGGGAGAAAAAAGGAGAGGCTATAGAAGGCTTTCTGTCTCAGGAGTACATAGCAAATAGAACCGGACAAGAATCCAACACTCCTGCTGGCCTACCCAACACTTGTTTGCAAACTTACTTTATCTGCATATGCAAGTTCCCCCATGCTTACAAAAGAACCTGAGTCACCCTGGTGACTTGGCAGAAGGTCTAATAAAACGTGGTCTAAATAAAGGGCAAATTGTTGTTGTGGGTCTTTTAAGATGAAGCCATTTTCACAGCTGCTTCCTCCACATGTCCTGTAATCAATTTTCATAGCTTTAAATTTGCATATCTGTATGATAGACCTTTACAGAAAATGCAAGACGTCTACAAGTGATTTGGGTGGCTGTCTCAAAAGGATAGTTTGGCTCACTTGACCTACATTTTCCAGAATTAAACTGTTCCTTTTTCAACCTGGATTTTGATGAACTTGTTCTAATGTTCAAACCAATCTCTTCCAAGGACTGTAATGATGTTCTCTGTAAAATATGCAAATTTTACATATATGCTTGGGGAGGTTCTCATCATAACACCTCACTGCCCAGTATTCTTTCCAGGGAAAGGAAAGGGTCCAAATACTTGTATGATTCTACATACTCTAATATATTCCTTTTCCCGCTAGAGAGATAAAATACATAATGATGGATGGATACCCTATTATTGCTTTCCTGATATATGGTAATGTCAACACTTCTGATACTGAAGACAGAAACCACAAATGAAGTTTCAGTTTCTTCTCTGTGCTTTGGCACTAGAGAAGTAACCAATCCTCTGTTCTTCAGTAAATCTCACTCATCCCTAGCATAAGCACAGTCCATGGTAGGTTGATCCAAGACTGCTTTCTCCATACAGATTCTCAGAGTCAACCTCTACAGGAAAAAGCCGCTAAGTACTATGTGTTTTCTATAAGTGCTTGGGAACACAGTTCTTTCATTAGAGGCATAGACTGTGAATGGGCCCAACTTCTTGGGTCTGCCCTACATTCTAACTGTCTTCTCCATTCACAGCTTTAAAATGTCCCAAAATCCAGGCTTTTAATTAAAACACCTATTTTCCTCAGATTAATGCTTCTTCCATCTTCCCTTGTAAATTCTAGCTTGCCTGCTCAATCTATTCTCAAACCAACTTTCTGTGATAATTCATTTTTCTCTGTTACCCCATCAACCTAACTTTCATTAGCATCATTAGTAAAACTTTACTAACTTGTATTTCCTCTGTCATGATCAGCATTTTGTCTAGGGTCCACCCCACAGTTACCTGGCTTGCCCTCTCTGTTCCCCCTTGCTCTCTTGTTCTTGCCTTCTTGCTCCTGCACTGTCCTCTCATCCCTTCGCTCCCCCTACCCCCCATGTGCTCATGGCTGACCTCAACTTCTCTACTTCTCTCCTCCTCCTCCTCCTCCTCCTCCTCCTCCTCCTCCTCCTCCTCCTCCTCCTCCTCCTCTTCCTCCTCCTCCTCCTTCTTCTTTTTCTCAATCTCTCTCTCTCCCTCCCTCCCTCCCTCCCTCCCTCCCTCCCTCCCTCCCTCCCTCCCTCTCTCCCTTTTCTACCTTCTTAACACTCTTCCCCATGCCCTGAATGAACTCTATTCTATAATATACCTTTGTGTGGCTGGTCCCTTAGGGGAAAGGGATGCCTCAGCATGGGCCCACCAAGGCATCCCATTCTTCCCTCATACCTCACCACACCTACACCAAACTTATCTCTTCCTCTCTTTATCTTTTTATAAACACATCAGTCATTTACTGTTTCAATTCCTTGTGTGTATAACTGCTAGGATTCATATTCCTCATCAGTTTGGAATGGTTACTCTCAGAGTAGAAAGCCTCAAGTGCTGGATCATAAAAGTTACCAAGAAGCTACAGAAGTAAGAAGGCCAGCATTGGAAACTGCAAATAAAATTGCATGTATCTGGGGAACAGACTGTGGTTAGGAGCTTCTATGCTTCCTGTGTGAAGAGGTTTGCAACCCCATAGGAGGAACAACAATATGTACCAACCAGTTCCCCCAGAGTTCCCAGGGAATAAGCCACCAACCAGAGTACACATGGAGGGACAGTTAGCTCCAGTTATATATGTAGCAGAGGATGCCCTTTTCAGACATCAATGAGAGGAGAGGCCATTGGTCCTATGAAGTCTCCATGTACCAGTGTAGGGTGAGGAAAGTGAGTGAGGGTGCTGAGCAAGGGGAGAAGGGATGGGATGGGGGTTTTCAGAGGGGTAATGAGGAAAGGGGATAACATATGAAATGTAAATAAAGCAAATATCTAATAAAAAATAAAATAAAATGTCAAAATATTAAAAAAAAAAGAAAGAAAGAAAGAAAGAAAGTCAGAAGCCACTGAGGTAGTACCTAACCATTTTCTTTAACAGAGACATAATTCTGAGAAGCTGCTTATCTTTAAGAGAGACACCCATGGCTGTTTTGTTTGTTCTGTGAAGACCTATAACCTGGTGACAACAGAAAAGACAAAAGACTATAAACTTAACTCATAGCGTGTTAGACAGCTGCCTGAGAGAGCTCAAACACAAAAGACTGGGATGCGGATGCAGAAAGGCTCTGGTATTAGAACAAACATTGTAGGGACAATGATCATATTCTAGTCCCTTGCCCATCATTTCCATTTTCACACAGTAGCAGAAAGGCTCAAGTCTCTTCGTTCACCATTACTCAAATCCTGGCCCTGTCTCTGAGTCTCCTTTAGAAGTCAGCACAAGCTGTGTATTCCTTACACACAAAATTCATTTTCCCTGAAGCCAGTTATTACCAGCTCCTTATTTGCTAGGGATGCCAGTGAGGCATTTGCTAGGGCAGTGAGGCAGGAGTAGGTGGGAGCAGCCACATAGAGGAATGGGGAGGGGGAATGGGGTAGAGGGTTTGCAAAGGAGAAACCCCTGGAAGTGGGACAACATTTGAAATGCAAATATGTATATTGGATATTAGCCCTCTATCTGATGTAGGATTGGTGAAGATCTTTCCCCAATTTGTTGGTTGCCGATTTGTCCTCTTGATGGTGTCCTTTGTCTTACAGAAACTTTGTAATTTTATGAGGTCCCATTTGTCAATTCTTGATCTTAGAGCATACGCTATTGGTGTTCTGTTCAGAAACTTTCGCCCTGTACCGATGTCCTCAAGGGTCTTCCCCAGTTTCTTTTCTATTAGCTTCAGAGTGTCTGGCTTTATGTGGAGGTCCTTGATCCATTTGGATTTGAGCTTAGTACAAGGAGATAAGGATATGTAAAGAACTCAAGAAGTTAGACTCCAGAAAACCAAACAACCCTATTAAAAAATGGGGTACAGAGTTAAACAAAGAATTCTCACCTGAAGAACTTCGGATGGTGGAGAAACATCTTAAAAAATGCTCAACTTCATTAGTCATTAGGGAAATGCAAATCAAAACAACCCTGAGATTTCACCTTACACCAGTCAGAATGGCTAAGATTAAAAATTCAGGAGACAGCAGGTGCTGGAGAGGGTGTGGAGAAAGAGGAACACTCCTCCACTGCTGGTGGGGTTACAAATTGGTACAACCACTCTGGAAATCAGTCTGGCGGTTCCTCAGAAAACTGGGCACCTCACTTCCAGAAGATCCTGTTATACCACTCCTGGGCATATACCCAGAGGATTCCCCACCATGTAATAAGGATACATGCTCTACTATGTTCATAGCAGCCCTATTTATAATTGCCAGAAGCTGGAAAGAACCCAGGTATCCCTCATCAGAAGAGTGGATGCAAAAAATGTGGTATATCTACACAATGGAGTATTATTCAGCCATTAGAAACAATGAATTCATGAAATTCTTAGGCAAATGGATGGAGCTAGAGAACATCATACTAAGTGAGGTAACCCAGACTCAAAAGGTGAATCATGGTATGCACTCACTAATAAGTGGATATTAACCTAGAAAACTGGAATACCCAAAACATAATCTACACATCAAATGAGGTACAAGAAGAAAGGAAGAGTGGCCCCTTGTTCTGGAAAGACTCAGTGAAGCAGTATCCAGCAAAACTAGAACAGGGAAGTAGGAAGGGGTTGAGTGGGAGGTCAGGTGGAGAGAAGGGGGCTTACGGGACTTTCTGGGAGTGGGGGGGGGGCTAGAAAAGGGGAAATCATTTGAAATGTAAATAAAAAATATATCAAATAAAAAAATTTTAAACAACAACAAAAAAAAAGTAATGCAAATATGTGCGTTTTCCAGTAAATGTTTTGGAGACTTTTCTTTCTAAGTTTCTTTGTCTGAGTAACAAACTACTTTGAGATGTTATTTTATTATACTTCACTATTCGCTCTCCTTTAATTAGCTATGATACTTATTATGTGTTTCCCAAAATCAAGTTTTATGGTTAAATACTTTTGCTTCTTTAACTGTTTTCATTTGAGAATGATGAACAGAATTTATTCCAGTTTTGACTCACATATTTATCTCAGCATTTTATGACAAATAATTTCATTTCTCTTTCATTTGCTATGTCAAAGAGATGAATTACAAAAATGTTTTCTCCTGTTGAATGAAAGACACGTCCAATGCAAAAATTTTTAATGACGGCTAGAGTAAAAATGATCATAGGCTGAAGTCTTTGCTGAATAGACTCATTCATAATTATTTGATACCTGTAATTGCTTAATATTTAAACTATTTTTGATGCTAATTGATACAACTGTAATTAAATACTATACAAATATATATAATAAAAATATAATCAACATTAATATTTATAAAACAAAGGATAAATAATTCTTTTGTATTTTCCCCTATCCCCTTCCTCTCCCCTTTCCCCTTTCCTCCATTCCCTCCCTGATTGTGCTATGACTACTTTATTATATCTTTGATTAGATGTAGAACACCTTTGCAAATCAAATGTGGCTAAATTGAAAACAAGTTTTCTTTGATGGAAATATATTTTCAAAGAATGGAGAGACCCACATTCATATTACAGGTAACTTCCTTCTGGATTCTTTTATTCTTTGTCTTGATTTTGTTTGACATTTTATTAATATGGGTATGATGAAAGTTAGTTTGTTTTTAAATTTCCTGAATGCTTCTTCATCGCAATTCAGTTTGAATATTTTTTTATCCTTCTTTCATCCTTTTTCCCCCCGGCCTCTATTTTTCTGTTTTTATTATCTCAAGTACACTCCGGGATTCAGCTCTTCATTTCTAGCCTAGTCTTTCTAGGAATCTCTTTTTTTTTTTTTTTTTAATTATTCGATATAATTTATTTACATTTCAAATGATTTCCCCTCTTCTAGCCCCCCCACTCCCCGAAAGTCCCGCAAGCCCCCTTCTCTTCCCCTGTCCTCCCACCCACCCCTTCCCACTTCCCCGTTCTGGTTTTGCCGAATACTGTTTCACTGAGTCTTTCCAGAACCAGGGGTCACTCCTCCTTTCTTCTTGTACCTCATTTGATGTGTGGATTATGTTTTGGGTATTCCAGCTTTCTAGGTTAATATCCACTTATTAGTGAGTGCATACCATGATTCACCTTTTGAGTCTGGGTTACCTCACTTAGTATGATATTCTCTAGCTCCATCCATTTGCCTAAGAATTTCATGAATTCATTGTTTCTAATGGCTGAATAGTACTCCATTGTGTAGATATACCACATTTTTTGCATCCACTCTTCTGTTGAGGGATACCTGGGTTCTTTCCAGCATCTGGCAATTACAAATAGGGCTGCTATGAACATAGTAGAACATGTATCCTTATTACATGGTGGGGAGTCTTCTGGGTATATGCCCAGGAGTGGTATAGCAGGATCTTCTGGAAGTAAGGTGCCCAGTTTTCGGAGGAACCGCCAGACTGATTTCCAGAGTGGTTGTACCAATTTGCAATCCCACCAGCAGTGGAGGAGTGTTCCTCTTTCTCCACACCCTCTCCAACACCTGCTGTCTCCTGAATTTTTAATCTTAGCCATTCTGACTGGTGTAAGATGAAATCTTAGGGTTGTTTTGATTTGCATTTCCCTAATGACTAATGAAGTTGAGCATTTTTTAAGATGCTTCTCCGCCATCCGAAGTTCTTCAGGTGAGAATTCTTTGTTTAACTCTGTACCCCATTTTTTAATAGGGTTGTTTGGTTTTCTGGAGTCTAACTTCTTGAGTTCTTTATATATATTGGATATTAGCCCTCTATCTGATGTAGGATTGGTGAAGATCTTTTCCCAATTTGTTGGTTGCCGATTTGTCCTCTTGATGGTGTCCTTTGCCTTACAGAAACTTTGTAATTTTATGAGGTCCCATTTGTCAATTCTTGCTCTTAGAGCATACGCTATTGGTGTTCTGTTCAGAAACTTTCTCCCTGTACCGATGTCCTCAAGGGTCTTCCCCAATTTCTTTTCTATTAGCTTCAGAGTGTCTGGCTTTATGTGGAGGTCCTTGATCCATTTGGATTTGAGCTTAGTACAAGGAGACAAGGATGGATCAATTCGCATTCTTCTGCATGCTGACCTCCAGTTGAACCAGCACCATTTGTTGAAAAGGCTATCTTTTTTCCATTGGATGTTTTCAGCCTCTTTGTCGAGGATCAAGTGGCCATAGGTGTGTGGGTTCATTTCTGGATCTTCAATCCTGTTCCATTGATATGCCTGCCGGTCACTGTACCAATACCATGCAGTTTTTAACACTATTGCTCTGTAGTATTGCTTGAGGTCAGGGATACTGATTCCCCCAGATTTCCTTTTGTTGCTGAGAATAGTTTTAGCTATCCTGGGTTTTTTGTTGTTCCAGATGAATTTGATAATTGCTCTTTCTAACTCTGTGAAGAATTGAGTTGGGATTTTGATGGGTATTGCATTGAATCTGTATAGTGCTTTAGGCAAAATGGCCATTTTAACTATATTGATTCTACCGATCCATGAGCATGGGAGGTTTTCCCATTTTTTGAGGTCTTCTTCCATTTCCTTCTTCAGAGTCTTGAAGTTCTTGTCATACAGATCTTTCACATGTTTGGTAAGAGTCACCCCAAGATACTTTATACTGTTTGTGGCTATTGTGAAGGGGGTCATTTCCCTAATTTCTTTCTCAGCCTGCTTATCCTTTGAGTATAGGAAGGCCACTGATTTGCTTGAGTTGACTTTATAACCTGCCACTTTGCTGAAGTTGTTTATCAGCTGTAGGAGCTCTCTAGTGGAGTTCTTTGGGTCACTTAGGTAGACGATCATGTCGTCTGCAAATAATGATAGTTTGACTTCTTCCTTTCCAATTTGTATCCCTTTGACCTCCTTATGTTGTCGAATTGCCCGAGCTAGTACCTCAAGTACAATATTGAAAAGATAAGGAGAAAGGGGGCAGCCTTGTCTGGTCCCTGATTTCAGTGGGATTGCTTCAAGTTTCTCTCCATTTAGTTTGATGCTGGCTACCGGTTTGCTGTATATTGCTTTTACTATGTTTAGGTATGGGCCTTGAATTCCTGTTCTCTCCAAGACTTTAAGCATGAAGGGATGCTGAATTTTGTCAAATGCTTTTTCAGCATCCAATGAAATGACCATGTGGTTTTGTTCTTTGAGTTTGTTTATGTAGTGGATTGTATTGATGGATTTCCGTATATTGAACCAACCCTGCATTCCCGGGATAAAGCCTACTTGATCATGGTGGATGATCGTTTTGATGTGTTCTTGGATTCGGTTGGCAAGAATTTTATTGAGTATTTTTGCATCGATGTTCATAAGGGAAATTGGTCTGAAGTTCTCTTTCTTTGTTGGATCTTTGTGTGGCTTTGGTATCAGCGTAATTGTGGCTTCGTAGAAGGAATTGGGTAGTGTTCCTTCTGTTTCTATTTTGTGGAATAGTTTGAAGAGTATTGGTGTTAACTCTTCTTTGAAGGTCTGGTAGAATTCTGCACTGAAGCCATCTGGTCCTGTGCTTTTTTTGGTTGGAAGACTTTCTATGACTCCTTCTATTTCTTTAGGCATTATGGGACTGTTTAGATGGTCTAGTTGGTCCTGATTTAATTTTGGTATTTGGTATCTGTCAAGGAAATTGTCCATTTCCTCCAGATTCTCCAGTTGTGTTGAGTATAGGCTCTTGTAGTAGGATCTGATGATTTTTTGGATTTCCTCAGTTTCCGTTGTTATATCTCCCTTTTCATTTCTAAGTTTGTTAATTTGGATACTTTCTCTGTGCCCTTTGGTCATTCTGGCTAAGGGTTTATCTATCTTGTTGATTTTCTCAAAGAACCAGCTCCTGGTATTGTTGATTTTTTGTATGGTTCTCTTTGTTTCTACTTGATTGATTTCGGCCCTGAGTTTGATGATTTCCTGCCTTCTACTCCTCCTGGGCGAAATAGCTTCTTTTTGTTCCAGGGCTTTCAGGTGTGTCATTAAGCTGGTAATGTATGCTCTCTCCATTTTCTTTTTGGAGGCACTCAGGGCTATGAGTTTTCCTCTTAGCACTGCTTTCATTGTGTCCCATAGATTTGGGTATGTTGTGTTTTCATTTTCATTGTGTTCTAAAAAGTCTTTAATTTCTTTCTTTATTTCTTCCTTGACCAAGGTATCATTGAGTAGAGTATTGTTCAGTTTCCACGTGTATGTGGGCTTTCTGTTGTTTCTGTTGCTATTGAAGACCACTTTTACTCCATAGTGATCAGATAGGAGGCATGGGATTAGTTCGATCTTCTTATATTTGTTGAGGTCTGTCTTGTGACCAATTATATGGTCGATTTTGGAGAAGGTACCATGAGGTGCTGAGAAAAAGGTATATTCTTTTGTTTTAGGATAGAATGTTCTATATATATCTGTTAAATCTAATTGGTCCAAAGCTTCAATTAGTTTCATTGTGTCCCTGTTTAGTTTCTGTTTTCCTGATCGGTCCATTGAGGAAAGTGCAGTGTTGAAGTCACCCACAATTATTGTGTTAGGTGCAATGTGTGCTTTGAGTTTTAATAAAGTTTCTTTTACGAAAGAGGGTGCCCTTGCATTTGGGGCATAGATGTTCAGGATTGACAGTTCTTCTTTTTGTATTTTTCCTTTGACCAGCAAGAAGTGTCCCTCAGGGTCTCTTTTGATGACTTTGGGTTGAAAGTCAATTTTATCTGATATTAAAATGGCTACTCCAGCTTGTTTCCTGAGACCATTTGCTTGTAAAATTGTCTTCCAGCCTTTTACTCTAAGGTAGTGTTTGTCTTTGACCCTGAGGTGTGTTTCCTGTAAGCAGCAAAATGTAGGGTCCTGTTTACGTATCCATTCAGTTAGTCTGTGTCTTTTTATTGGGGCATTAAGTCCATTGATGTTAAGAGATATTAAGGAATAGTGATTGTTACTTCCTATCATTTTTGACGTTATTTTTTAAATTTGAATGCTTAACTTCTTTTGGGTTTGATGAAAGGTTACTATCTTGCTTTTTCCAGGGTGAAGTTTCCCTCCTTGTATTGGTGTTGTCCTCCTATTATCCTTTTTAGGGCCGGGTTTGTGGATAGATATTGGGTAAACTTGGTTTTGTCATGAAATATCTTAGTTTCTCCATCTATGGTGATTGAGAGTTTTGCTGGATATAGTAGTTTTGGTTGGCATTTGTGTTCTCTTAGAGTCTGCATGAGATCTGCCCAGGACCTTCTAGCCTTCATAGTCTCAGGTGAAAAGTCTGCTGTGATTCTGATAGGTCTTCCTTTATATGTTACTTGGCCTTTTTCTCTTACTGCCTTTAGTATTCTTTCTTTGTTTAGAACATTTGGTGTTTTGATTATTATGTGACGGGAAGTATTTCTGTTCTGGTCCAGTCTGTTTGGAGTTCTGTAGGCTTCTTGTATATTCATGGGCATCTCTCTCTTTAGGTTAGGGAAGTTTTCTTCCATAATTTTATTGAAGATATTTGCTGGCCCTTTAAGTTGTAAATCTTCACTTTCATCTATGCCTATAATCCTTAGGTTTGGTCTTCTCATTGTGTCCTGGATTTCCTGGATATTTTGGGTTACAAGCTTTTTGCATTTTGCATTTTCTTTAACTGTTGAGTCCATGGTTTCTATGGAATCTTCAGCATCTGAGATTCTTTCTTCTATCTCTTGTATTCTGTTGTTGATATTTGTATCTCTGTCCCCTGATTTCTTCCCAAGGCTTTCTATCTCCAAAGTTGTCTCCCTTTGAGTTTTCTTAGTTGTTTCTACTTCTGATTTTAGATCCTGGATGGTTTTGCTTAGCTCCTTCACTTGCATGTTTGTGTTTTCCTGTAATTCTTTAAGAGATTTTTGTGTTTCCTCTTTCATGAGCTCAGCCTGTTGACCAAAGTTCTCCTGTATTTCTTTAAGAGATTTTTGTGTTTCGTCTTTCATGACCTCAGCCTGTTGAGCAAAGTTCTCCTGTATTTCTTTAAGTGTTTTTTGCATTTCCTCCTTGTTGGCTTTTGTATTCTCCTGGATTTCTTTCAATGATTTTTGTGTTTCCCTTGCAAGGGCTTCTAACTTTTGATCCATTTTCTCCTGAATTTCTTTATGTATGACCTTCATGTGTTCCTGTACCAGCATCATGACCAGTGATTTTAAATCCAAATCTTGTTTTACTGGTGTGATGGGGTATCCAGGACATGTTGGTAGAGGAGAATTGGGTTCAGATGTTGCCATATTGCCTTGATTTCTGTTAGTGACGTTCCTGCGTTTGCCTTTTGCCATCTAGATCTCACTGGTGTTAGTTTATCTTGTCAGTGCTGGACTCACCAGTGCAAGCTGCCCCTTCCCAGTTGGCCTCTGGTGCACAGCTTACCTCCTGCACTGCTTGTAGACAGTGTGCTGCTGCCCAGGCTGTTCTGATCCCAAAGCAGGCACCCGAAGGCTCCCGCTGGGGCCCGCTGGATTCACTGGAGCACACTGACTTCTCCCAGCTGGCCGCCCGGAAGCCCAGCTAGCCACTTGCAGGACTTGGAGATGTAATGCTGCCGCCCAGACTGATCTGGATCCGGAAGCGGAGAGAGTAGAGCTAGGGGCTTCTGCCTGAGGCCTTGCCCCAGATTGTGTCTGTGGAGCAGATGGAGCCCGTGTGCACTCCCAGGGAGTGCCGACCGTGTATGCTACTGTGACCTCCCCTGTGTTCCGCTCACTCAGCTGGGCAGCCGATCTGCCAACCGGGCTGTCGCACACAAGGTTAGCCTGGCCGCCCAGTCCCTGAGTCCAGGCAAAAGCCTGGGAGGCCAAGGTCCGAGCAAAGTTCCCCTGGGGCTATGACTGATAATTGGGTTTGCCAGGTGACTAGGATGGCGGGCGTGCGCGCCCGCGCTCCCTGAAAGCGCCGGGAGAGTCTGCTTTGCTAACAATCACCTGGGCGGGTTGACTCACAGATGGCCCACCAAGCCGCCCAGTTCTTGGGGTCAGTCCTGTGCCTTTTGGGGCCTGGACCCCCGCTTTGTTAGCCTTAGGCTATGCCTGTTACAGGTCTGCCCGCCTGAGCTCTCTGTCGTCCTGCAGGCAAAATGGCGGCGGCGCGCTCGCAGGCCTGGGCAAAAAACCTCCTGGTTGGGTTGGCACCCCGATGGCCCCCCGACCCGCCCAGGGCCTGGGTGCAGGCCAACGCCCGTCGGGCTCAGACCACCGCGGTGTTGGCCTCGGATTATGTTTGTGTACCTCAGTCTGTCCGATTCCTGGAGTACGGATCCAAGATGGATGCTCCTCTCCTGACTGGTGGGAGGCCGAGTTCTAGGAATCTCTTAATTCCTGATATGCTTGTCTGTCAATTGCACAGATGCAGTTACTCATAAACTATATTATCTTGTATGATCCCTTTCTTTCTTTTCTCATGAAGAAATATTGAATATCATAGATTATTTCCTCACTTATGAATTGGGATGAATATTTGCATCAGCATCACACAATTGTTGCCAATAGATCAAATCATTCCTTGGCAGCACTGTCCGCACTTGGCACCCCGAGAGCATCTCATGGGGATCTGATTCTGTGGGTGTTATTACTCCTTAGAATAAAGTCTCATCACCTGACATTAAGAAAATGTTTATCAGCTGTAGGAGTTCTCTGGTGGAGTTTTTTGGGTCACTTAAGTAGACTATCATACCATCTGCAAATAGTGGTAGTTTGATTTCTTCCTTTCCAATTTGTATCCCTTTGACCTCCTTATGTTGTCTAATTGCTCTAGCTAGGACTTCAAGAACTATATTGAAAAGATATGGAGAGCAAAGGCAGCCTTGTCTAGTCCCTGATTTTAGTGGGATTGCTTCAAGTTTCTCTCCATTTAGTTTGATGTTGGGTAATGGTTTGCTGTATATTGCTTTTACTATGTTTAGATATGGGCATTGAATTCCTGTCCTTTCCAAGACTTTTAGCATGAAAGGATGCTGAATTTTGTCAAATGCTTTTTCAGCGTCTAATGAAATGATCATGTGGTTTTTTTCTTTGAGTTTGTTTATGTAGTGGATTGCATTGATGGATTTCCTTATATTGAACCATCCCTGCATCCATGGAATGAAGCCTACTTGATCCTCGTGAATGATTGTTTTGATGTGTTCTTGGATTCGGTGGGCAAAAATTTTATTGAGTATTTTTGCATCGATATTCATAAGGGAAATTGGCCTGAAATTCTCTTTCTTAAGTTGGATCTTTGTGTGATTTCAGTATCAGCGTAATTGTGACTTCGTAGCCACAATTGGGTAGTGTTCCTTCTGTTTCTATTTGGTGGAATAGTTTGAAGAGTATTGGTGTTAAGTCTTCTTTGAAGATCTGATAGAATAATGCACTGAAACCATCTGGTCCTGTCCTTTATTTTTGGTTGAAAGACTATCTATGACCCCTTCTATTTCTTTAGGGGTTATGGGTCTGTTTAGATGATCTATTGGATCCTGGTTTAATTTTGGTATTCGATATCTGTCTAAGAAATTTTCCATTTCCTCCAGATTCTCCAGTTGTTCTGAGTATAGGCTTTTGTACTAGGATCTGATGATTTTTTGAATTTCCTCAGTTTCTGTTGTAATACCTCCATTTTCATTTCTAATTTTGTTAATTTGGATACTTTCTCTGTGCCCTTTGGTTAGGCTGGCTAATGGTTTATCTATCTTGTTGATTTTTTCAAAGAACCAGCTCCTGGTTTTGTTGATTCTTTTTATGGTTCTCTTGGTTTCTACTTGATTGCTATCAACCCTGAGTTTGATGATTTCCTGTCCTCTCTTCCTCCTGGGTGAATTAGCTTCTTTTGTTCCAGGGCTTTCAGTTGTTCCATTAATCTTCTAGTGTATGCTCTCTAGAATTCCTTTTTGTAGGCACTCAATGCTATGAATTTTCCTCTTAGCACTGCTTTCATTGTGTCCCATAGATTTGTGTATGTTGTGCCTTCATTTTCAAAAGTGGCTGGCTACAAAATCAACTCAAGCAAATCAGTAGCCTTTATATACTCAAAGGATAAGCAGACTGAGAAAGAAAATGACACCCTTCACATTAGCCACAAACAGCATAAAGTATCTTGGTATGACTCTAACCAAACAAGTGAAAGATCTGTATGACAAGAACTTCAGATCTCTGAAGAAGGAAATCGAAGAAGATCTCAGAAAATGGAAAAATCTTCCATGCTCATGGATTGGCAGGATTAATATAGTTAAAATGGCCATCTTTACAAAGGCAATCTACAGATTCAATGCAATCCCCATCGAAATCCCAACCCAGTTCTTCATAGAGCTTGAAAAAGCAATGCTCAAATTCATCTGGAATAACAAAAAACCCAGGATAGCTAAAATTATTCTCAACAGTAAAAGAACTTCAGGGCGATTCAGTATCCCAGACCTCAAACTTTACTACAGAGCAATAGTGATAAAAACTACATGGTATTGGTACAATGTCAGGCAAGCGGATCAATGGAATAGGATTGAAGACTCAGAAATGAACCCACACACCTATGGTCACTTGATCTTCAACAAAGGAGCTGAAACCATCCAGTGGAAAAAGACAGTCTTTTCAACAAATGGTGCTGGTTCAATTGGAGGTCAGCATGCAGAAGAATGCGAAACGATCCATTCTTATCTTCTTGTACTAAGCTCAACTCCAAATGGATCAAGGACCTCCAAATAAAACTTGACACACTGAAACTAATAGAAAAGAAACTGGGGAAGACCCTTGAGGACATGGGCACAGGGGAAAAGTTCCTGAATAAAACACCAATAGCTTATGCTCTAAGATCAAGAAATGACAAATGGGACCTCATAAAGCTGCAAAGTTTCTGTAAGGCAAAGGACAGTGTCAAAAGGACAAAACATCAACCAACAGATTGGGAAAGGATCTTCACCAACCCTAAATCTGACAGAGGGCTAATATCTAATATATACAAAGAACTCAAGAAGGTAGAACCCAGAGAACCAAATAACCGCGTTAAAAAGTGGGGTACTGAGCTAAACAAAGAATTTTCACATGAAGAACTTCAGAGGGCTGAGAAACACCTTAAGAAATGTTCAACATCATTAATCATTAGGGAAATGCAAATCAAAACAACCCTGAGATTTCACCTCACACCAGTCAGAATGGCTAAGGTCAAAACTAAGGAGACAGCAGGTGCTGGCAAGGATGTGGAGAAAGAGGAACACTCCTCTACTGCTGGTGGAATTGTAAGATGGTGCAACCACTTCGGAAATCAGTCTGGAGGTTCCTCAGAAAACTGGGCATGGCACTTCCAGAGGACCCTGCTATACCACTCCTGGGCATATGCCCAGAGGATTCCCCAGCATGTAATAAGGACACATGCCCCACTATGTTCATAGCAGCCCTATTTGTAGTAGCCAGAAGCTGGAAAGAACCCAGGTGTCCCTCAACGGAGGAATGGATGCAAACAATGTGGTATATTTACACAATGGACTACTATTCAGCCATTAGAAACAATGAATTCATGAAATTCTTAGACAAATGGATGAAGCTGGAGAACATCATACTAAGTGAGGTAACCCAGTCTCAAAAGATCAATCATGGTATGCACTCACTGATAAGTGGATATTAACCTAGTAACTTGGAATACCCAAGAAATAATCCTCATATTAAATGATGTCCAAAAAGAACAGAGGATTGGCCCCTGGTTCTGGAAAGACTCAATGCAACAGTATAGGGGAATATCAGAACAGAGAAGTGGGAAGGAGTAGATGGAGGAACAGGGGGAGGGAAGAGGGCTTATGGGACTTGCAGGGAGTGGGGACCCAGAAAAGGGGAAATCATTTGAAATCTAAATAAAGAATACATTGAATAAAAAAAAAGAAAAAAGAAAATATTTCCTATATAGATTTCTTATTTCAAGTTTTCCATGCAATATTAAAAATCTTTGAATTTTAAAAACCTAGAGGATCAATGTTAGGCAGAGTAAGCCAAGCACAGAAGGACACATCTATGTTCCTTTTTAATGTGGAAAGTTAAGAAGGAAAAAAAAAAAGAAAAGAAAAGACATAAAATTAGAATAGAGATTAGGACAGGGGTTGATAGTAGATAAAGTATTTGAATTTTAACCAAATTTAAGTTTGGTATGTATTCTTTACATTTATGGAAATAGCACACTGAATCCCAGTAATATTTAGTTAATATAATCTGATAAAAATTAAAAATAATTTAAAAAAAATCTTCCACACATTTTAGCATTTTAATTTCTTCTCCTAAAACTTAAATTAGAACTCATAGAGAACATAGGGAAATAATGTCTTAGTGAGTGATTCTACTTAGGAAGGCAGAGGGTCCCGATCTGCTGTATCACTTAACCCGCTCCCAGCACCACTCACTCATGGACAGACTTTGTTCACTAGCAAACTTCTTCCACAATCCAACCTGACACCCTATCCTGCAACTACTGAGTCTGCCAATAGGAATAGATACAATTTCTTCTTGACACATAATCAAGTTATAAAAATACAAATACAAAGCTGTAACAGAAACATGCCAAACAACAAAGGCAGAAGAAAGAGGAAAAAGATATCACGGATTGGCATGCTTTCAGTTCTAAGAAGTAAATAACCATCAACTAAGAATCTTATACAAGCAATTTTTCTCAATTAAAATAGAGAAAAAAGAATATTCAAAGAAAAGTGCAAGTTAGTCAATACATAACCAATAAGTTACCTCTGCATGAGTTTTCTACAAATAAAGAACATAAAAGAAGAAGAAAAAAAAAGACAGCATACGGAACACAGGAAAGAATACATTCCAGGAATGCAAAAAATGAACTGGGAGCGGAAAATTAAGGCCAATACAACAAACCAATAAATCTTTAACACTATCAGTGATGAAAGAACAGAATTGCCAGTTAAACAGTCAACCTGAACAGCAAACAACAAAATAGTAAACAATCTATAATTCATTACAACAATCTTGAATGGAAATAGCACTTTGATTCACCAATTAAGACTGGACTATAAGAGTAAACTAAAGGACATTATCTGTTTCCTGTCTCTACAAAACTCATACAGTTAGGTAAAAGATATATAAATTAAGAGTGTAGAATTCAAACTACCAACCAAACTGAAGCTGTAAATATTGTATCTGTCAGTGCCAAAATCTCCTACATACAAAATACATGTAGCTGATATCTGCATATTTCATTCAGCCTATAGGGAATATTTATTCTTCTCTATACTGCAAGGGTCTTTCTCTAAAATTTACCATATTATTGTCAGAAACATAATCCTCAATATATTTTTAAAAATCAAAATAACTTTCTGCATTCTGTTAGACCCACAGTGGTATAAAACTAGAACTCAATATCAGAAAATATATAAAATACTTGGAGACTTTTGAATAAACAGTATATAACTGAGGAAATCAAGGAGAAATTGAAAAATATCTAGAATCAAATGAAAATAATAACAAACACAAACCCCCAGGTCCTCTGGAATATATAGCCAAGGCAGTCCTTAGAGAAAAACCAATAGCTACAAATGCTCACATTAAAAGTCATAGAAATCTCAAAAGGAAAATAACAAGAAGTCAGTCCCAAGCCCAGTAAATAGCAAGAAATGATAAAGATTTGAGAAGAAATTAACAAAATAGTGTAAAATATCAATACACAGCATTAAACAGAGAAAGACTTAATTCTTTGAAAAGACTATATTGAGTAATTCCTTGCCAAACGAACCAGAAGGAAGGAAATCACAAATGTAATTTATATGTTATATATAATTTATAATTATATGTAATTTATAAGTATAAATTTATATATATAAATTACATATAATTTAATATAATTATAGATAAAAGAATAGTGACAGCAGACTCAAATAAAATACAAATGATTTTCAGTTAATGTTTTGAAAACTTAAATTTTAACATATTGAAATATCTAGAGAAAAAGGGATAAAATATAAGTGCACATAAATTTAAAGACAGAAGACATAAACTAGAAAACAGACCCATAACAAATGGTGAAATTGAAAAGAGATTAATTCCATCTCCACAAAGACAAGTTCCGTGTTGGATAGATATTCTGAAGGAATCTTTTAAATCTTCAAAAAAAAAATTAATACAGTGCTTTTCAAGCTGTTACACAAAATAGGTAGGGAAAGAACACACCAAAGTAATTTTAAAAAACCAGTTAACACCCAATATCAAAACAGAATTAGAGGCACAGCAACAGAAAGCCTCCGACTGTTCCTATCTCCTGGTAAATATAATCATGAAATTCCTTACTTAATCAATTGATCATTTCACCAGGGAGATTATAAATTAGGATCAAACTGTTTTCATCTAAAGGATGCAAAATTGGTTCAACATACCACATCAATAGATGAAATATAACCTATAAATCGATTTAATAGCAAACATCACAGGATCATCTCAACAGACATCACAGGATCATCTCAACAGGCACAGAAAAATCATTCAATGGAAAAAGTTAAGCATACTTCCATGATCCAAATCCTGGAAACTAGTACTAGATAAGAAAACAACATCATAAAGCCTTCTTACTATACGTCTAGAGTCTACATCTTACTAAATGCACACAAACTGAGACTTCATTCTCTGAATATATTTAAGAGCTGCAGCTTCTTCATTCTTATCCATTATAGTGCTAAATGGCTTAACTAAAGCAGACAAAAGAAAGATATGAGAAGAATAAGAATTGGAAAGGAAGAACTTTGTTGATCCCTACTTGAAACTGGCACAGTTTACGTTCTTAAAATCTTCATTACCCCATAAAGAAAATTTGGCACCTAATGAACACTTCAAGTAAATTTGCATGATACAAAAACCCATATGAAGATTAATAGCTGTTGTACATACCAACAGTAAATTTACTGAGGAAAAAAAAAAAACAGGAAAAATACCTCACTCACACTAGCCTCTAAAAACAGGTAGGGAACTAATAAAACCAAAGAAATAAAGGATCTTAATAAGATAAAATTCAAGAGACTGGAAAAATGGAAGAATCTTCTATCTACTAGATTTACCAAGTTTATATTGTGAAAATGGTTGAACTACAAAAAGCAATCTACAGGGTTGGAACAGTTCCATCACAATCCCAGCTACAGTCTTTACAGAGATATAAAAATTATACAACTCACATGGAAATGCAAAAGAATATGCCCAGGCAAGACAACTCTAAGAAAGAAGACATCCAGAGGCATCAAATTACCTGATTTCATACATAGAAATGCAGACACATGGAACATAACAACATAGAACCGTAGACATAGGGAACATAATAGATGACATAGAGTTAGACTCATCCAGTGGCATAATAGTCCATAACAGACTCACAAACACGAATTCATAAGCAAACAGATTATTATCCCCAATACACAATGAACAACAAAAGTTAAACACCAGGAAAAGTGCCATTCAGTAAATAGGACAATGAAATGAATAGGTAATTCTCCAAAGAAGAAATACAAAGGTCAAGAAAAAGGTGGTGTTGGACAACATAATGTTGGAGAACACTCACTTGAGAAAAAATATCCATGAAATTAGTGCCTGTCCAATGGTAATGAGACAACCTTCATATTTTTAAAAGAAGGTTCATAGACCAAAATTGGTTTAATTCTTTTAACATTTTAAAACACTTATTCTTTAATAATTTGATAAATGAATGTTTAGATCACACATCCCTAAACTTCTCCCTATCTTCTCCATTTGTGTCTCTCAAATACTTTTCTTTGTTTTCTTTTTATTCCTTTTTGATTAGATATTTTCTTTATTTACATTTCAAATGTTATCCCCTTTTCCACTTCCCCTCCAGAAACCCCCTATCCCATCCCACCTTCCCCTGCTTCTTTGAGGGTATTCCAAAACCCACCCACCCACTCCTGCCAACCTCCTCTACAATGGGGCATCAAGCCATCACAGGAATAAAGGCCTCTCCTTCCATTGATGCCTGAAAAGGCAATCCTTTGCTACATATGGGGCTGGACCCATAGGTACCTCCTTGGTTGGTCGTTTAGTCCCTGGGAGCTCTGAGGTCTTGTTGATTGATATGGTTGCTCTTCCTATGGGGTTGCAAACCCCCTCAGCTCCATCATTTCTTTCTCTAACTCCTCCAGTGGGGACCCTGTTCTCATTCCAATGGTTGGCTTTGAGCAACTGCCTCTGTAGTTGTCAGGTTCTGGCAGAGCCTCTCAGGAGACAGCTGGCATCTAATAGAGTCTGGGTTTGGTGACTGTATATGGGATGGATCCCCAGGTGTGGCAGTCTCTCAATGGCCTTTCCTTCAGTCTTTGCTCCATACTTTGTCTCTGTATTTGCTCTTGTATTTTGTTCTCTTTTCTAAGAAGAACCAAAGCACCCACACTTTGGTCTTTCTTCTTCTTGAGCTACATGTGGTCTGTGAATTGTACCTTGGTTATTCCAAGCTTTTGGGTTAATTTCCACTTATCAGTGAGTGCAGACCATGTGCGTTCTTTTGAGATTGGGTTACCTTACTCTGGATGATATTTTCTAGTTCCATTTATTTGTCTAAGAATTTCATGAATTCATTGTTTTTAGTAGCTGAGTAGTACTCCACTGTATAATGTACCACATTTCCTGTATCCATTCTTCTGTTGAAGGATACCTGGGTTCTTTCTAGCTTCTGGCTATTATAAATAAGGCTGCTATGAACATAGTAAAGCATGTGTCATTGCTGTATGTTGGAGAGTCTTTTGGGTATATGCCCAGGAGTGGTATGGCTGGGTCCTTAGGTAAAACTGTGTTCAATTTTCTGAGGGAACCGCCAGACAGATTTCCAGACTGGTTGTAAGAGCTTGCAATCCCACCAACAATGGAGGAGTGTTTCTCTTTCTTCACATCCTTGCCAGCATCTGCTGTCACCTTTTTATTTTTGATATTAGCCATCCTGACTTGTGTGAGGTGGAATCTCAGGTTTGTTTTGATTATCATTCCCTGACAACTAAGGATTTGTACATTTTTAGGTGCTTCTTGGCCATTCAAAATTACTCAGTTAAAAATTCTTTGTTTAGTTTTGTACCCCATTTTTAATAGGGTGATTTGATTCTCTGGAGTCTAACTTTTTAAGTTCTTTGTATATATTGGATATTGGCCCACTATCCGATATAGGATTGGTAAAGCTCTTTTCCCAATCTGTTGGTTGCTATTTTGTCCTATTGACAGTGTCCTTTGCCTTACAGAAGCTTTGTAATGAGCTCCCATTTGGAGATTCTTGATCTTAGAGAATAAGCCATTGGTGTTCTGTTTAGAAAAATTTCCCCTGTGCTCACATTTTTGAGGCTCTTCCTCATTTTCTCCTTTATTAGTTTTAGTGTATCTGGTTTTCTGTGGATGTCCTTGATCCACTTGGCCTTGAGCTTCATACAAGGAGATAAGAATGGATTGATTTGCATTCTTCTACATGCTGACCTCCAGTTGAACCACCACCATTTGTTGAAAATGCAGTCTTATTTCCCACTGAATGGATTTAGCTCTTTTGTCAAAGATCAAGTCACCATAGCTGTGTGGGTTCATTTCTGGGTCTGCAATTCTATTCCATTGATCTTCCTGCCTGTCTCTGTACCAATACCATGCAATTTTAATCACTATTACTCTGTAATATAGCTTGAAGTCAGGAGAGAACATACACTAGCAGCTTGACAGCACACTTGAAAGCTCTAGAACAAAGAGAAGCAAATTCATCCAAGAGGAATAGACAGCAGGAAATAATCAAACTCAGGGCTGAAATCAATCAAATAGAAAAAAAGAACTATATAGAGACTCAACTAAACTAGGAGCTGGTTTTTTGAAAAAGTCAACAAGATAGATAAACCCTTAGCCAGACTAACCAGAGGGCACAGAAACAGTACCCAAATTAATAAAATCAGAAATGAAAAGAGAGATATAACAACAGAAACAGAAAATTCAGAACAGTCATCAAATCCTACTACAAAAGCCTATACTCAACCAAATTTGCAAATCTGGATAAAATGAACAATTTTCTAGACAGATACCAGGTACAAAAGTTAAATCAGGATCAGATAAACCATTTTAAAAGTCCCATAACCCCTAAAGAAATAGAAGCAGTCATTGAAAATCTCCCAACCAAAAAAAAGCATGGCACCAGATGGTCTTAGTGCAGAATTCTATCAGACCTTCAAGGAAGACCTAATACCAATACTCTATAAACTATTCCACAAAATAGAAACAGAAGGAACACTACCCAATCTGTTGTATGAAGCCACACTTATGCTTATACCTAAACTATACAAAGAAACAGAACTTCAGATCGATTTTCCTTATGAATATCAATGCACAAATACTCAATCAAATTCTCACAAACTGAATCCAAGAACACATCAAAATGATCATTCACCATGATCAAGTGGACTTTATCCCAGGGATGCAAGGATGGTTTAATATATGAAATCCATCAACTTAGTCCTTTAAATAAACAAACTCAAAGAAAAAAAATAACATGATCATTTCATTAGATGCTGAAAAAGCATTTGGCAAAATCCAAAACCCCTTCATGATAAAAGACTTGAAAGATCGACCAGGAATTCAAGTCCCATACCTAAACATAGTAAAAGTGATATACAGCATACCAGTAGCCAGCATCAAACTAAATGGAGAGAAACTTAAAGCAATCTCACTAAAATCAGGGCCTAGACAAGGCTGTCCACTCTCTCTTTATCTATTTAATATAGTACTTGAAGTTCTAGCTAGAGCAATTACACAACAGAAGTTATTCAAAGGGATACAAATTGTAAAGGAAGAAGTCAAGATATCCCTATTTGCAGATGATATGATAGTATACTTAAGTGATGCCAAACATTCTACTAGAGAACTATTAAGGCTCATAAACAACTTCAGCAAAGTGGCTGGATGTAAAATTAACTCAAACAAATCATTAGTCTTCCTCTACTCAAAGGATTAACCATCTGAGAAAGAAATTAGGGAAATGACACTCTTCACAATAGTCACAAATAATATAAAATACCATGGTGTGACTCTAACCAATCAAGTGAAAAATCTATATGACAAGAACTTCAAGTCTCTGAAAAAATAAATTGAAGGTATCAGAAGGTGGAAAGATCTCCCATGCTCATGGATCGGCAGGATTAAGATGGTAAAAATGGCCATCTTGTCAAAAGTAATCTACAGATTCAATCTTTAGATTGAATCAAAATTCCATCAAAATCCCAACTCAATTCTTCATAGAGTTAGAAAGAACAATCTGCAAATTCATTTTGAATAACAAAAAACCCAGTATAGCAAAAAATATTCTCAATAATAAAAGTTGGTTTAATTTTTTAAAAAATGCACCCACCAATTGGAGAGAGTGCTCTCTAATGACCATCTCCATGTGTGCTCTGTATTTCTTAGGCTGTGGATACCTTTTCTGAGGAGCATGCAAGGACACATGTATCAAAACTCAGAATGTTTCATATTTGAGAGTATCTGCATATTCATAACAAGATCGTTTGGAGTTATCATCAAAGTGTAAAAGTTAAGTTCATTTATGTTACACAGGTAAACCTCACATATGCAGAATGAAAATAATTGTGTAAAACATTTTTATATGTTCATACTTATTTTAACATAAGCAGACTGCACATACTAGCAGAGATCTTCATAATACCTTTAGGTATTTATATGACGTGTGCTGATTGAAGAAGCCTTTATCTATCTTTTGAACACCCTCAATTTTAAAATTCCATTGGCTGAAGGAGACAATCCAATCGTAGACATACTAAAGGCTGAAAATGACTATTTTTCTTGAAATTCGATACATTGTGATTGGTAATTTCATTCTATTCAACTCTTTCCATCCTTCAATTATGATTATTACTAGATTTTTAAAAGATGGAAATCATCGCAAGTGTGAAAAATCAATTTTACACAGTGTGTTATATGCAAAATCAGAGGAAAAGGAAAAAGTCTTAATGTAAAAAATGAATTTATCTATTATCTTCAGGGAGCAAATAGACATAGTATTTAGAATGGTAGAAATAACTGGAGGCATCTCCCTATTGAGAAACATGATTTTCAGTAAGAAAATAGGACTGTGGGCAGCTTAGTGGTGGGTAAGCAAAGGACATAATGGAGCGGAAATTTCTGCACACCAGGTTCTACAATCCAAGAGGAATTGACACTTTCCAAGTACTGCTGCTGTCTTAATCCTCACAGATGTCTTGTGAGATAAAACTACATTTTATGTAGTGTGAATTATCAAACTTTTAAGAAGTACAGTAGTGTGTGTTGTGTTTACACCTTTTACTTACCATCACTGTACCCAACACCCCTCATGGTTTTTATTATAATGAATCTGCAGCAATATTTTCTGTACCTATTTCCAACTTAAACTTTGGTATCCTGATTCCTAATGGAAGAAGTCCTCAAAGGAGACAAAATGGACTAGCTGGGAACTTCGCAGTGTGGAACTGCAAGAAAAAGCAATCTATCCCTTGAGTGTCATGGTATTTCTGTACATTCACAATGCATTTTCTGTAATGTCAGTAAATTCATGTTAAAGAAAGATGTAGTTATTTGAAACAAAGTATATTTCTATTAAATTTTTATTTGTTTTGTATATGCCTGTGTTAGTATATTGTGTTTATGTAGGTGTGCATATGTCACTCCAGGCACTTGTGTCGAAGGTAAACAACAACATGAGTAAGCTGATTAACTTTAACCTTCAGGTCTGCAGATCAAACTCAGGTCATCATGAATGGTTATGTGCTTTTAAGCATGGAATCATCTTGCCTCTCTCTACAAAAAGAAGGTTTAAAATGTTAATTGTTCTTAATCTTAAATTTTTGGTTCCTTTCTTATTAGTTGATCTGTGTGCTTTGTGTGTGTGTGTTTCATGTAGGTGTGTGATTTTCATGTGTGTGTGTGTGTGTGTTTTCATGTGAATGTGTATATGTGTGTGTATGTTTGTGTGTGTGTGCATGTGTTTGTTTTTGTGTGCCTGTGTGTATGTGTATGAATGTACATGTGTATTTCTAAATTTATAAATGCAATTTGCTGGGTCTGGATACATATGAAGTATTGGAAGGAAGAAAGGGAAGGGGAAATAATGAAAGTATAATATCAAACGTAAAATTCATAATAAAACATTTAGCTTCACAGTCTTCTCAGAAGTCAATGGCATTGGCATCATGTAATTAAAATATCAATTTATTAAAATTAAATGGGAAAAGAAAGAAAATATGAAAATACTTAATACCATTGTATTGCAAATTTCAATGAATATGGGCAACTTTCTTTAGTATGGCTAGGAACAGAAGGAAATAGAAGATTCAGGCAGAAAATGACTATCAGAGAATCTCCCTCTATAGCAGTATGAATTGTGGTTTCATTTCCAGCACTATATTATTTGCCATGTGTACATTTACTTGTTGATTCTTCACAACAAACCTAAAACTGAGTGATTGATCAAATTCAACACAATATCTAATCCGTTGAAATCACCTTTGTAATAAGACAAATTTCACAGCTCTTAGAGAAAGTGAATTCAGTTTATGGTTTTCAAAATGCAATGACACCCATCATAAAATTGTGAAAAATTTAATATCTGGCTTTCTGATTTAAAGTAGTTCCTGACAATAGTTTCATTAATCTGAATGTTTGATTATGAGGAACACTGTTTATGTGGAAAAACAATATAAATTTTACCACATATCACTGAAATGGCATTTCCTGTTTCTGTTTGATTAGAAAATAGAAGTGCTGGAGCCAAACTTCATTGCTGTCCCTTATGTGAGAGTACTCCATTATCACAAGAGAATTTTCTGTACCCACATGATATCTACAGACCCACTGGCTAATGTGAGATATCCTCTTTGTTACCCTCTGCTTTGTGAGTTTATATATTTACATATGATTTCCAAAATGGGCTGAGGTCACCTTAATATAAACCAGGAATGACCATGCACATTTGTAATCCCAGCATTCTGGAGGCAAAGGCAGGCAGACATTTTTGAGTTTAAGGACAGCCTGTTCTACACAGTGAGTTCCAGGACATCCTGTAGTATATAGTGAGACCTTGTTTCAATTTCATATATATGTGAAACTGAATATATATGTGTATGTGTGTGACATGTATATATGTGTGCATGTATGTGTATATATACTCAATAATAGGAAAATGATCAAATGAACACTCAATACTCAATGTGTCAAGTATAATTTAAAGGTCAAATCTATTCATTTTATCTTCGTGAAACTTACAATCTCCTAGCAGTTTCTGAGGTCTCTTTAGTCTAGGAAGGGCCAAAATAATTCTGCTCTGCATTCATATTATGAAAACCTTACCTCTGGCTCCACTGATTGCACTTTATTTCAACAAAATAACAAAATGATTCTGCTCCATTCTGATTTTAATAGTGTGTGTCTAATGGCATCTATCAATTGTTCTTGTTAATCTTGTGCTCAGTAGTGGACAGTGATATATGTGTTGGTAAAAATAAACACGAGTTACTCAATGCTGAAATTGAACCACGACCTTAAAGGACATGAACTGCACTGTTAATTTGTCATTTCTATGTTGAACAGTATCTAAGGATAAACATGAGGGTCTAAAAAGGGAATACAACCTGCCATTCCTAAAATACATTATTTGATACTAGCATTATGTAATAAACACCTACACCGACTTGATGAAACCATTTATTTCCTTAAATTTGAGAATGTCCCTAGGCAGTAATAATTATTGCTATGAAATTAGTTTTTCTGAGTTGTTGTTACTCATTTTTTAATTAGTAGCTGACTTATTTATTTCAAAGTAATCTGTCATTTTGGAGATGACTTGATGCATCTGATCCGTTAAGGCTGCTGTATTAAAAGTCTTGAGTCAGTCTCTGTTCTTAACATACAACCTCTCCTTCTTATGGTAACAATAGCATTATGATCACCCATGACTTATATTCTTTGTAGAATCATTCTCCACATAGAACCTAATTCACCTCAGTTAGCTCTTATTTAAGATTGATTTTTGACCTCAAAACAGTCTCAGGAGACAAACTACTTGCCATTGGAATTTAAAACTTAATTAGAGAAGTTAAGTATATAAATCATTTTCATGTGACACTACATGCAATTTATGTATGAATATATATAATTATGTCATTTTATATACAAGGAGTGGCAGGCAGTGGTGAATAAGCATATATGTTGGACAGTTGAAGTGTGGATGTCTATTACATATTGTTTGTATCAAAACTAAAAGTATACTTATCTCAAGGTCACTGGGACAGGTGTTTTGTTGCCATTTTTTTAGTTTGCTCCAAGATGTATGCCATGAAAGGGCATAGCAATGGTCAGTGCTAATAGCCTTTAAATTTATCTTAACTGTCATCACAAAAACCATAAACGAGATATTAATTAGATAAAGTCCCATAAGGTGTTTGGGAGGGCAATACATCCAACACCTAGCTGAAGAGCTCTTGGCAGTTCATATCTGCTAGGAGAATGAGTATCAGTTTTTTTTTAAGGGTGTGAAGACATGAGTATGAAGGGTGTGAAGAAGGGTATGAGTATTTAAATAACACAAAATTGGACTTGTTTTTTTTTTTTTAAAAAAAAGAGATAAAGAATTTGGATTTGGATGTGGTGGTTAGTGGAAATGAACTGCATTAAAATACATTATATGAAATTATCAAAACTTAATTAAAAATATGCTAACTTCCAATAACATAATGAAGTATGTATTTTCTGCTTTGATGCTAGGGTTTCATATTTAAACTCTGGTGATATAAAACTCATTTATTATTTATAGCATAACTGTTTCTCATCACCTCCCTACCAAGTTCAAGATTCTGGCATGGAAGCATAAGTCAAAAGCTGTCCAAATTTGAAAGCTTAAAGTAATGATATGTGACTGGGGATGCCATTAATCACTATATGTCTGCATTGGAAGAGGTCTGGATGTAATCAACATCCTAATAGAAGCAAGACACTCTTTCATAGGATTCGAGAAATATTGCTTTCTTGCTTCTGCATGAGCTCTCCTGATACAATGACACAATCCTGTCTAACAAACATTTCAGATTTTGAAAAGTTCCTGCTAAAATTTCTACTGGCATGTTCTCATCTCCCATTATACACAGTAGTCTATGCAATACTTAAATCCAAGAATTCTATTTCTGCTCGATTCTTTCTTGGGATCAATATATTACTGTATCTTCAACTATTCATTTTGTGACTTGAAATGTGTTAAGAATTCCTTCACATCTCTCATATCTTCTAGGCTCACATTTCAGTTGCCTACTTTGCCAGTAATGTGAAACTTATTATACCTTTATTGAATGTGCTTCTTTTGGTAAAGAAGACTGGTAGATTACAAATAAACTGTTGGTTTTAATTTTATCCATTTGATTTTGTGCAATATGAACTTTCATGGTGTTTTGCATGAATTTATATCACTGATTCCGAATGTGCTTTGTTACAATTACTTCACATGGATTTGTATTAAGTCCTGACAGTGGTTGTGATGAAACCTGAGCAAAGAAGAGAGAACAAGTGCATAAAAGGACAAGGAAGTTTAAGGAAGGAGACTCAGAACATTCAACACAACAGGAACATTGAAGAAAATGCAGACTTCATAGAAAGAGATAAGGCCCAAGGGGTTCAGCTTTCACTTGGTCCGACAACAGTAATGTCAGTCCAAAGAGGTAATGGGACAGGCATTTAAGGATTAAGGTGTAGAATAAACAGAAGCCTTTTCTTCAAGGTTTCATAATTTAAAACCATAAAGGGTAGAAATTCCAAGAGAAATTCACCAATGTGGTCCTTTTTGGGGTTGTTTTGCTTATAATTTTAGAATGGAGGATGAAGGGAACAGGCTTACAGTTAAGGTCAGGAGAGAGATTTTTTTTCTCCTTTATAGTTATAACTATCGTTCACTGACATTTGTGGGCATTTTGTGACTAACACTGGCTCCCATTTGGCTTCTTCACATGTGTCAATCGCATAATGGTACTCTCTGAGAAGCATTGCTCCTCCCGATAGATATGTTTCCTAAAGATGGCTGTTACTAATGACCACAGCAGCAGCTTCATGGCCCCATCCTGTGTGCTTCCACCTTGTTTGAAACATAAACATAAAAAATGAGATGAAAGAGAGAAAAATTGTGGAAACTTGTAAGCAATTTTGTGCTCTTTAGTAAATCTGTAGTGTGTATGCAGCCAGGACAGGTTGTTAGAGAATGAATTTAGGTGATTGGGATGAGTACTGTCTTTGGAGTGCTCTTATATTGACATGTAAAATAAGAGGACATGATGCTCTGTAGAGACAAATAGCCAAGGCTTAAAGAAGAATTGTGTGCAGCCTGAGAGTTTAAAAGGAAAGGTATGTAGAGGAGAAAGTGACCTTGGTTATTGCACACTGTTCATAATTTAGGTGACATGACTGGGAAACAATCCAAATACTCTACACATAAATGACCACTGCTTAATGTGGTGGTTTGAATAAGTATGGTCCCCATAGACCCTGTTTGAATGCATGGCCATACAAAGAGACACCATTAGTAGGTGTAGCCTTGTGGAAGAGGCGTGGGTTTATTGGTGGAAGTGTGTCCTTGTGGAGTCAGCCTTTGATGTCTCATATATGCTCAAGCCACTCCCAGGAGCACAGTCTTTTTCTGATGCTTGTCAACCAGGAAGTGGAATTTTCAGCATCTTCTCTAGCACCATGTCTGCTTGCATGCTACCATGCTTCCCACTATGATGATAATGGAATAAACCTCTGAAAGTGTAAGCTAACCCTGGTTGAACATTTTCCTGTATTAGAGTTGTAGAGGTCATTATGTCTCTTTACAGCAATAAAATCCTAATAGGACAGAATTTGGTATCAGGAGTGGGATATTGCTTGATAGGCCTGACCGTGTTTCTGTTTGGAGAAATGCAAATCTTGGAACATTGGCTTAAGAAAGTAATGGGATGTTTTAAGCAGGATATAATGGAGTGCACTGGTAGGGAACATGTAAAATGAAGGGTGATTTGAACTTTGGAAGCCTGGCTCAAGTGATTTAAGAGGATAAGAATCTTAGTATGTGGCCTAGAGATGATTCTTGTGATATTTTGGCTAAGAATTTGGCTGTATTTTGCCAAAACTTTTGCCAGTTAAAGTGAAGAATTTTGCATTAGTCCCTTTGGCAGCACAAATCTTAAAACAGTCTAGTATAGATGTCATATGATTACTAGTGTTCACTCTTATGAAGAGGGTTTTTATAAAAAGGAACAAGCAGAGCAAGAAAAAAAGGTATGGTTCAAAGAGAATGTGAAATTAGCAGTGGAATGGAGCTAAATCCATGTTCAAGGTGATAAACAGATTTAAAGATATTAAATGGAATAAAGGCAGTGTTGACACTGGAGCAAGTGTGCACCCTGCTAAGCTTTCACCTTGTGAAAAGGAATGAAACACCAGTTTAGGTCCAGTCACAGTGCTACACCTTGGTGACAGAGTTATACGGATCTCTAAGATCAAGGTCAATGCAGTCTACAGAGAAAGTTCCAGAACGGCTAAGCTTAGGCCATGTAGGAAACTATAAAAACCAGAAAGTTGGTATAAATGTAAGTTGAATGAGTGGGGCAGGTTTCAGGCCCATGAGCATCAGAACTTGCCAATGTCAACGACATGGTTGTGGCTTTAGTGTCAAGGATAGGAGAAAGGGGTTACGTCATCTCCCTCCTTGACTAAAGTAAGCCACTTGATGAAAGCCGTGATGCCTGACTGAGGCCCAGAGAGGCCGTAGTGTGACATTGTGAATATGAAGATTCACAATGCCTTGGATTGCCTTGGAGACTCCAAGAGTTTAGAGATGATAGAGCTGTGGGATACCTGCCAAGGAAAGCTGCTAACAAAAATTGAAAACAGTCCAAAAGAAAGAAGTATGGTGCAGTCAACAAAGCTGAAAGCATGTGGAGACCTAAAGAGCATGTTGATATCACACATGAAGATACTGGGTTTTGTCTAGCTGGTTTTCAGTCTTGTTCTGGTCAAGTATTTCCTCAATATGTTACCTTCCCTACATTTTGGAATGGCAGCATATATCCTATGCCATTATATGTTAGAACTATGTGATTTTTTTAATTTTAATTTGATAGTGGATTACATTTAAGAGATTGATGAATCTCAGGGGAAACTTTGAATTTTGGAGTTTTAAACATTGTTGAGATTCTGGTAGACTATGGAGACTTTTGAAGTTAGACTAAATGCATTTTGAGTTATGTTATAGCTATAAAACATATGGGGGTAAGGGCTTTGAATGGGGTAGTTTGAATATATATGGCTTTCAAAGATTTATGTACTTGAATGTTTGGTCCATAGGGAGTGGTACTATTAGGAGGTGTAGCCTTTTTGAAGTAGGTGTGAAGTGTGTTACTGTGGGGACAGGGTTTGAAGTCATATATATGCTCTAAGTTACAAAGTCTCCTTCTGTTGCCTGAGGATCAAGATTTAGAACTCTCAACTCTTTCTCTAGCACCATACCTGCTTGCATGCTTGCATGTTGACAATAGAATAAACCTCTAAAACTATAAGGCAGCCTCAATTAAATGTTATGGTCGTGGTTTCTCTTCACAGGAATGAAACCCTAACTCTCTCTCTCTCTCTCTCTGTCTGTCTGTCTCTCTCTCTCCCTCCCCCTCTCTCTCCCCCTCTCTCTCTCCCTCTCTCCCTCTCCCCCTCTCTCCCTCCCTCCCTCTCTCCCCCTCTCTCTCTCTCCCTCTCTCCCATCTCTCTTCCTCCCTCCCTCTCCCCCTCTCCCTCCTTCTCCCCCCCTCTCTCCCTCTCCCCTTTTCTCTTCCTCCCTCCCTCTCTCTCCCCCTCACACTCCCTCTCCCTCCCTCTTCCCTCTCCCTCTCTCCCTCCCTCTCCCTTTCCCTCTCCCTCTCCATCTTTCTTTGCAATTGTGACAAGATTCTAACTTTATGTTCTATATTGTGTTTGTATATTCTATTTCACATTTCAAAGGCTACATATTAGGATTCCCATCAATATGATTAGTTTCATTATTCATAAACTCATTTCAAAAATAATTCCTGGGCAGCTACTAGATGCTAAGCACTTTGTTAAGCCTTTAAAGTATCACATTGAATAAATGTCCAAAATTTGCCCACACGGAGATTTGAACTTAGGGTAAAATGATACCTCTGCAGTCCTTCCAAATGCAATTCCCATATATTCTGTGCCTTAGGAGTTGGTTAGGTCTGAAGTGCTGAATAGTCATAGTTCATAATGGAAAATTATTTCATTCTTCAGTAGCTGTTTAAAGAACAGGAAGACCACTTAAAAATCAGCATCATGTTCAAAGAGAAATATATGCATGGACATTTTGGAAGAGTGCCAACATTTATAAAACAGATTCACACAGTAACAGTGTTATTTCTATTTGTGAACTTTTGTCATCAGTGAAAGCATTTAGACTATGAGCTGATCATTATTGGTGAAGATGAAGATTGAAGGAAATGTGGACATTAAGTTGGATTAGTCTTGAATCTCATGAACTAATAATCTCATGATCATGTAAGTAAAGTTTAGATATATATGACAGCTAAATGCATCTTGGAATCAATTTTGTAGCATAATAAGAAAATACTCCTTGGATCTTACCTAAGAGAAATGATAAGATAAAATGGAAATAAGTGAACTGAGTAGCATCAAAAACTGGTAAAAAGCAAAACTATAAAGACAGTTATTTTTATTTGACATATTACATAAAAGTTGTAGGATTCAAAACAAGGAAGAATAGCTCACCCCATTTTGAAATAAAGTTGTGAGTATACACTTTGTAGGTCTGTAATTTAAATAATCTATTTGCTAGTCATCTACTATGAAGACATACTCAGCATGTGGCAGCCTCTATTTTGAAATGTAAAATTGTAATGGAGTTCGCTAAATAGCAGAAACCATATAAAAACAACTAAATGCATTTAGTGCAGAGAAATTCTTTTGGGGAATGTATAATTTAATACACTTTGGTAAACCTGTTTCAAATAACGAATGTATGTTAACATCTTCAGCCCAGTTAAATAATGGTTTATGGGCAGGCTTATGAATTCAAAATTAGTAACATAAAAGCCTATTTTGGACCTACAAGAAAAAGTAATTGTGTTTGGAAGGGATAAGTGTAAGTGAAAATAATCATTGATATTGAAGAAAACATAAGGGGAAGGGGGAAAAGCAAAGGCAGGATCATGTATGGGAGGAGACAGGGATGCTAATCAGATGGTCAGGAATTAGAACAGAGGTATGTAGTGATGGGGTGTGGGAAATTGGGGATAGCCACCAGGAAGTCCCAGATGCCAGGAAAGCTAGCGGATCCCAGGACCCAATAGTGGTGAGATTAGCTGAAATGCCCAACAAACGAGAGGGAGAACCTGTAGAATCCATATCCAGAAGTTGAGGAAGGAGCCCAGTTGGGGAATGAGGCTACCCACTCATCTCCAAAATTTTAACCCAGAATGGCTTCTGTCTAAAGGAAATAGACGGACAAAGTTTAGAACAGGCACTGAAGGAAAGGCCATCCAGAGACTTCCCCACCTGAATATCCATCCATCACATATACAGACACCAAACCCAGACACTATGGTGGATGCCAAGCAGTGCTTGATGACAGAGCCTGTTATAGCTGTCTCCTGAGAGGCTATGCCAGAGCATGACAAATACAGAGACAGATGCTCACATCCAACCACTGGACTGAGCATGAGGACCCCCAATGGACAAGTTAGAGAAAAGAGTGGAGGTTTGCAACCCCATAGGAAGAACATTAATATCAACTAACCAGACCCCCCAGAACTGCCCATTTCATTTTAACATTAAGACATGACAGCAAAAGATGTAGATATTTGTTAATGTTGTATTTTTAATTTCTTATTTATGGGGAACTGGATGCAAAGTATAATATAGCTCTTTCACATCATTAAGGACTCCTCTTAGGAAATGTTTGACTTGTTACTTAAAAACTGCAACCATATACAGACACCAATCCAAACACTATTGCTGATGCCACTAAGCAATTGCTGACAGGACCCTGTTACGGTGCTTTGTTGAGAGACTCTGCCAAACCCTGTCCAATATAGATGTGGATGCTTGAAGCCAACCATCAGACTGAGCACAGTGACCCCAATGAAGGAGTTATGGGAAGGACTGAAGGAGCTGAAAGGGTTTGCAAACCCATAGGAAAACAATAATATTAATCATCAGGACCCCCTAGAGTTCCTAGGGTCTAAACCACCAACCAAAGATTACACATGGAGGGACCCATTGCTCTAGCTGCATATGTAGAAGAGGATGAACTTATCTGGCATCAATAGGAAGAGAAGCCCTTGGTCCTGTGAAGGATCAGTGCTCCAGTGTAGGTGAATGTCAAGGTGGTGAGGTGGGAGAGTTGCACCCCCCCTAGAAGCAGGGCAAGGGGAGGTGGTATATGGGGTTTCTGGAGGGGAAACCAGGAAAGGGGTTAAAATTTGAAATGTAAATAAATAAAATATCCAATGAAAAAAATGGCACAAGGAGAAAGATGAATCAGTAAGGGAACACTGAAGACAAGTAGCTGACGTTTTACAGGCTTTTACTCAGGTCACAGTCATGAAAATACAGGTACAAAATGACATACACTTTATTTTTATTCCCTCTCTTTTTCTCTTCCTCTTCATGATCTCTGTCTTCCTCTCTCTCTTAAACACACACACACACACACACACACACACACACATACACACACACACACATCACACACCAAGCCCCAGTGTATACATTTAATTAGAAAAGTTCTTCACTCCTACAACAACACATCAATTTTAATATTTCACCTCTCATCAGATACTTTCTTCTCAATTGGAAATTTGGTGTGGGAAAGCTCCCACCATGCAGTAATGACTTGCTCATGCTAAGACAAATAAAACTATACTTTGGGATTTGAGTTTTTTAATTTTTGCTTTTATTTTAAAAATCAATAATTTTAATCTCTAATGATTCTCACCTGGCTCTGATAACGCCACCCCTAAAAAATAACAAGTTAAAAGTGGTGGCTTTGAGTAAATAGCTACTGATGAAAAGAATTTCGATGATTAGGAGTGGCAGAATTTGAGATGTGGTGAATGATTCATTGGCTGCATCTAAAAATCACAGAATTCTGCAGGAAAACAAGTAGAGAGCAGTAAAGATAATCTATAATTTAGCAAGGGCACTTCAATAGGAAGAGGGGATGTTTACACTTGGCTCTCTCCTGTTAAAATGACTTTGGGTTCCCATTTTCTCTTTAATATTTTATTGATATTAGAAGATTTTACATGAATTTAGAGAAAGTAAGCAGAAACATTCTAGAATATGTTCTACTTAAACATGACCCAGGCTCATTACATCCTGTTTCACAGATGACCTCTCATTCCTGAACTTCCGTGTTTGACAGAATTTGGAGAAATGGGAGTGGGGACCAAGCAATAATAATGTCTACTTCTGTCTTTAGGATAAAATAAGTGACATTTCATATGTCATTTTCTTGTTTCAAATCTTAACGAATTCTATGAAGTCACTCCAATCTCATATTGTTTTTCTTTTTAAATATTTTGAGACTTTTATATATGAATATAGTGTATTTACATCATGTACATCCCTCTGTTTCTCTTTCCAATTTTCCCCATGTCCCTGCCCCTTATTTTCATCTTGTTCTATAATCTTATGTTTTAAAACAGATACTGAGTCCCATGTGGGTTTGCTCATATGTTTAGCTCTGGCCAGTTAGTGGTAGATACCTCTAGTTCATTCCTGGAAAGAACCAATCCTCCCTCTCTCAACAGCCACTGGATCCCTGTAACTGGTCTAGTAGTGTGCTCTTGTGAAGATATCTTTCACTCACATTGGTGTTTCAACTGTAGGATTGTTCTGCATGTCTTATCCAGGCAACTATATTGCTGAAAGTTTGTAGTACAGCATCTTTATCATATCTAAAGTATAATGTCATGTTGTAGTCATCCTGGTACCCTAACTTACACTTTTTTGACCCATCTCACATAAACACATTTGGTTTCGCTAAATCAAGGTATTGAAAATTTGCAAGCTTAACTAGAAAAAGATACTAGGTAGAAAAGTGAGTATCAAGTGAATATTATACATGATACCTTAGATATCCTTAAATGACAGTCTAACTGTCATTTATTTTTCATATTTTCATAGGCAGAAAATATAGGCTGGGAAGTTTAATCACCCAAAGAAGGGCTTTGGTTACATTTTCAGTTTGATTGATAAGTAAAAGAATGAGTTAGTATATGCTTAACATATTGACTGATTACATCACCTTCGCTTCCAGTTTCTATCCATGAGAATTATCACCAATACTCATATTAGCCACAGGTGGGGAAAACACCAGTGTGGTTCAGTCTGTGTGCTTGGGGAAATCCTTGATCTATCTAATGGGTAAAAAACAAATTTAATGTAAAGAATAAATGTTAGATATGTGAACAATACATTTATAAACAGAACTAGCATCCTGAGTACTTAGTAATAATGATTACCAATAATATTTATTTAAAGAATCATAAGACTCTAAGAAATACAATGCAACTTCAGGATAAACAACAATATAGAATCCCTGTCTGTTTGGAAAGATTTAATAACTGAAGAGGCATAAGAAGACCATATAAAAGCAAACCAGCTATTCCCCTCCAGTCACTGCATGGATTATTAAAATAGCAACATAAAAGGCACGTTAGAATACAAATCTGTCTTAGTTGTGTTTCTATAATAAGCCACCATGATCAAAATAGCTTGGGGAAGAAAGGGTTTATTTGGCTCAGATATCCTCTCACTGTCCAACGAAGGAAGAAAAGGCAGAGACTTAAGCAGGGCCGGAAGTTGGGAGGTAAGAGCTTTAATGGATGGTTCCTTTCTGGCTTGGTCTTGAAGACTTTGTGAGCCTTCACAGGGTAACCAAGGGTAACCAAGTCGTGGGTTAGCACCACCCATTATGGGCCAGACATTCTCATAGTAGTTCTTAGGAGACTTCCCAATAGGCTTGGCTACAGCCTGATTATACAGGCATTTCCCAATTGAGGTCTCCTCCTTTCCAATGACTCTAGCTTGTGTCAAATTAACAGACATGGCAACATGTATAGAATGCAAAGAGGAGACATATGAAACTCAACTTATTGAAAAACTCTATGGCGTGTAGATCTACAAGAAAAGATGAAAATATGCATTTAGTGTTTGGTGTGGGAAAACTCTGCTAATTAAATTTGAAGCCCACTTTGAATAGACAGCCTCTGGGCTCTGTGCAATATGGCGCTTCTACTTCTCTGACCTTGTCTGGAAAATACTAGGCCCTCACATACGCCTCTAGCTGAGGAATTTCATGTAACCTCAGTCATATTACAGGTTCAGTTTTCTTTCTACCAGTAAGAACCTGTTCAGCCAGCACCTGAGATTTCTGAAATGCTTCCACATGTAAATGAGGCATTCCAAGTTTCCTAAGTCCCCAGCCCATGCTGGATGTTCCTAAACACAGTCCTCCAAAACTTTATAAACCTTGAATCACCCAAAGTAAAGCTGATCTACCTCCTGATAGCTGGTACTGGTGTGTTGTTCAACTTAAGTATTCACAGGGTTTCTGCCACCCCACCATCCCCCCAGACCCTCCCGTACCAATTCCCATTCCTTCCCCACCATTTCTGTTCTCTCTGCTCTTGTGGACCAAATCAGCTCTCACTCCACAAGGGTCAGGAGACACACAGTTTGAATCAAATAACTAGGACTATGTAGCAAAACAAGAATATAAATTCAAAGACAGGACAAGTGATTTTGACTTTTTAATCTGCCAAGTCTTCATACATAATAACTTTATCATGTTTAAGTGTATTATTACTCAAACCCATAATAAAAATTATAAAAGAGGTTGTATACATAAGTGCCTGTGTTCTTACACACACACACACACACACACACACACACACACCACACATACACCACTACATCATTTAAATCAGCAACAACTGTTGACTGAATATTTGCTTCTTCCCCATCTTCACGTGGGGTGATACTTGACTGTGGGGCTTTCAGCCAATAACCAGGTTACTTAAGGCTGACTAGTGAGGCCCGTAAAGGGTGATGATGATGGGAGTTTATTCACCTTACTTGGTCTCCACCTTGATCCTATACTGCTCAGCACCCAGAACTGAGAGATGCTAGCTTGTTGTTTAAATGGCTCAGTCTGATTTTTGGGGGGCAGCATTCCAAGCTGACACAGCAGTAATTATAGGACTTCTACATCTCTTCTACACTATTTATTTGGATGAAGTTAAAAGTATTTTTTAAAAAATTTAGGAAATTACAAGATGAGCATTGATGTAGTTATATAATTTAAAACTGTTTATATTAACAATAGTTACATCTACAATGTAAAGATTTCATGAAATCAGCAAAATTCAAAGTACCTCTACTTATGTATTTATCTATTTATTAAGCAATCTTTTTCCTTTTAAAATTATTTGAGTGCACAAAAACTGACAGATACTGAGGTGAATATTTTGAAATCCCCTTATATTTTATCAGAACAGAATTATTTAGTTTGAAGAGACTAATTTTGAAAAATTTTGAACTCCCATTAAGAATCATAGAGTTGTAATTTGGTCTGGAGAGATTGTTTAATGGTTAAAAGTAATTGCTTCCTTTTCAGAGGACTCAGGTTTACTTCCAAATTCCATATCAGCAACTTACATTCACCCGTAACTCTATCTTTAGGGCACTGGAAACCCTCTTCCATAGTTCTGGATCCTCAAGCATGTGTGTGTGTGTGTGTGTGTGTGTGTGTGTGTGTGTGTGTGTGCGCGCGCGCACACACCACTAATAAAAATAAAATAAAATTTAAAAGTGATTATAACTTGCTTCATGCTTTACCTTTCATTCTTATGTGCAACTAAAACTATTTTGAGCAAGTATCAAGGTATTGGAGTGAGTTGATAAATAACATGGCAGTGTCTTTCTTAAGCTGAGTCTGCCTACATCTTTTGTAATAATAAGTTCTGTATAAAGGAAGAGGTTTGAGTCTGGCCAGTCTACCTTCGATTGCACCCTGCATATGACCGTGCACTTGACCTCTTGACATCTGATGTTTCTCACTGACACAGCACACCTGAGTTTAATAAGGGTTTGTCAAGCAGTGTTCCAGATTGCTAGCTATTCTCAGAGCTATTGCTAGCTCTGGAGAGCTTAGGGAGAAGGGGTTAATAAAGGAAAAGCAAGTGCCTTACTCCTTCAGCTCTTGCTAGAGTGCTACTAGTGTGGGGTAGTCAAAGGTGTTATCAGGTAACAAGATGCCCTTTCTCCCTGGGAATTAAAAATAAGCAGCAGAATGAGGCAAGCAGCCTGCAGTGTTTTCCCAGTACACTGTTAAGCATGGCAAAATGAGGGCTACCCGGGAATTATTCTAAAGCTCCCATGAAGCAGCAGGGAATTTATCTTCCAGCTTTGACATGTCCACAACATCCTAGATATGGTGAAGGCACATATATTGTGCACAAGTAAGCACATGTCCTCTTCTCCCCTGGAAATCAAGCTAAAGCTCCTGCGGTCTATATATATATTTTCTCAGCAGATTCTGTGATCTAAACATATTGAAGATCCACAGGCTGGACTGTTTAACCTGTCACATGCCGAGTAAATGACGGCAACCAATGTTTCTCTCCCTGAGTCTGAAGGAACGGATCTCAGAGCATTTAATGTGAAGAGTGAAGGATAAGGTGTTCAGCTAATTCTGTCTTTGTATTTTCATTGTTGGCTAAAGAACGTGCTTTTCTTGGATAACACTTATTATTTCCTAAATTTAGTAATTTCACTCCATAGTACAAACACAGTTATCCTGATAGAAATCAAATCAATTAGCTGGGTGGACCTACCGATGTCGAAGGACTCAAGTCATTACAGCAATTTTAAACCAACATTGGTTTGTTAGTTCTTTCACTGATTTATGACTAACTCATGGCAGAAAGGCTTCTGGGAAAACAGTAGAAGTTGAAGTATTGCCAGAGAATATCATATTGAAAGTGGCTTGATTGCCAATGAATATTATGTTGAAAGTGGGTTGCTGTTACCATCTCTCCCTCTTTGCCTCTCCTTGCTTTCCTTCAGGTTTTGTGCCTTTATCTTGTTTTTTAGTATACTACTGGAAAGAATGAAGACGCAGAAAAGCTCTTTCTTACTTCATATTCAAGTGTTATTCATGTAAGTTGAGATGTTTTACCTTTTCATTCACGGAAACATTTATTAAGCCACCTTTCCCATGTGCCATTTTAGCTCTGAGACTACAGAGGTAAATAAAAATCATAATCATGAAAGAATTTTCTGTTTTCTCTATGTGTGCATGGTGCATTTTGATTTACTAGAATTTATCAAGCTATGTAAACAAGTGTAAAACTATGGCAATATGGTTGTAAATTATACTTGATATATTTAAATAAGATAAGGAAATGTGCAATAACATAAATATAAGACATACAAGTAGATTTATATAATGCCATTTTTAACTCCCTGGTTTTGTGTGGCTAGTTGACACAGCTAAAATCATCAGACAGGAAGGCACGTCAATTAGGGGGTTGCCTCCATGAGATCCAGCTGTACTGCATTTATTCAATGGCTCCTGCTTTGAGGTTCCTGCACTGACTTTCTGCCCTGACTTTCTTCAATAATGAACAGCAATATGGAAATATAAAGCAAATAAACCCTGTTCTCCCCAACTTGTGCTTCAATCATGGTGTTTTGTTGCAGCAATAGAAACCCTAAGACACCACTGAAATATATTTAAGTTTATTTTAAACATTACAAGTTAAAATAGCCACATATTATTTAAATTGAGATATTAGTCAAAGAGTTTTTCAAATCAAAAGTGAGAAAGTTTCTTCCTGATTTCAATACAATGAATACTTAACAAAGGAAAAAAAGTACCAAGTTCCATTTTATTTTTCAGAGCAAAAGAAAAGTATGGTTGCTTTTTTTATGTGACAACTCAGCTGAGATACAAAATCTAGCTTTCAGTGAAATTCTATCCAGCTGACATTTCAAAGTCAAATTCTAAATCAGTAGCTGGCCAGGAAATACAGAAGAATATTTGCATTTGTAAAATCCATTTTTCTAACCACCCATCACTCATGCCTACATGCTAAGAACTCAGTACCCCAGTCACAGGCCTTCTCTATTTTGCCAAATACAGTCAGTAATTACTGTTTCTATGAAATTCTGCAACCAGAATGTTTCCTAGTGTCTCTTTCTGCATACAAAATTCAAAAGGTATTGGAGTCTAATTTTTTATTGGATATATTCTTTATTTATATTTCAAATGTTATCCCTTTTTCCAGTTTCTCCCCTTCTCGGATCCCATCCTCCCTCCCCCTACTTTATATAGTATTTAGATAGGCAGACACATAAGAATAATGGTTTGATAGATCACAGACTGACAGTTTGTGAAAGATGATGTGATTGTATTGATATTTATTTAATTATATAGATGTAACCGAATCAGAATCTAAATATGACTATAACGAAACAGATTTAATTTAACAGTAATATGCCAAGAATTATTATGAGTTGAAAGAATCTGAAAAAAATGTGAGGACTTAACAACAAAAGGATGCTTTATGTTTGTTACTAAACAGGTGCTTATACTGATATTTTGTTGTGCATGGTATTGAATGGAGGACACTAGGCATGACATGTTAGATCAGCTGTTTTCAACCTGGGGGTCTCAATCCTTTTGGGGTCACATATCAGATATTTGCATTAAAATTCATAACTAGCAAAATTACAATTATAAAGTAGCAATGAAATAGTGTTATGGCTGGGATCACCACACCATAAGGAACTGTTACAAATGGCTGCAGCATTTGGAATGTAGAGAACCAACTGCTTTAGATGCTTAGGGAGGGGAGGTGTTACATGCCTGGTTTTAAATGTGATGGGGACTAGAAAAAGTAAAACAATAATGAACGTACTCTTGAAATGAGTATAAACTCTCTATATGTAAATTAACACTTATTTGGTTTTTATTATTGAATAGTTTCTTTATTTACATTTCAAATGCTACCCCTTTCCTGGTTCTCCTCCCTCATTTCTGGAAACCACATATCTCATCCTCCCTCCTCCTGTTTCTAAGAAGGTGTTCTTCCACCCACCTGAAATCCCACCCTTGATTGCCCTATATTGGGGCATCTTTTGAGTCTTCATAGAACCAAGGACCTCTCCTCCCATTGATTCCTGACAAGGCAATCCTCTGCTAAATATGCAGCTCGAGCCATTTGTATTCCTTGGTTGATGGCTTAGTCCCTGGGAGCTCTGGGATGTCTGGTTGGTTGATATTGTTCTTCCTATGAGGTTGCAAACCCCTTCAGCTCCTTCAGTCCTTTCTCTAACTCCTCCATTTAGGACCCTGTGCTCAGTCCAATGGTTGGATGCAAGCATCTGACTCTGTATTTGTAAAGCTCTGGCAGGGCCTCTTGGGATACAGTCATATCAGGCTCCTTCCAGCAAGCATTTCTTGACATCCACAATAGTGTCAGGGTTTGATGACTGTATATGGGATGAATCCCCAGCTGGGACAGTCTCTGGATGGCCTTTCCTTCAGTCTCTGCTTTACACTTTATCTTCTTATTCGCTCCTTTTAGTATTTTGTTAGCCTTCTCAGAAGATCCAAAGCACCCACTCTTTTTGAGCTTCATGTGGTCTGTGAATTGTATTTTGGGTATTCAGAGCGTTTGGGCTAATATCCACTTATCAGTGAGTGCATACTATGTGTGTTCTTTTGTGATTGGGTTACCTCACTCAGGATGATATTTTCTAGTTTCATCCATTTGCCTAAGAATTTCATGAATTAATCATTTTAAAGTGGCTGGATATAAAATTAACACAAACAAATTAGTAGCCTTCCTCTTCTCAAAGGATAAACAGACCAAGACAGGAATTAGGGAAGCAACACCCTTCACAATAGTCACAAATAATATTACATACCTTGATGTGACTCTGCCGCAGTGGCCCAGTGAAAGTCTATAAACATATTTTACAGACAGAGGCGAAAGAAAAAAAGTCTCCCTGGAATAACGGACCTCCCTGTATATTTAGAAGCTGATAAATCTCACTTGGCAATTTCTTAAACTCTCCTATTTTCTTATAGCCGAGACATAGCTTAACCAAGCAAATATAGATATATAAGAATTCATCTTATAGCCAAAAAATTCTGCTTTGCTTTGCTCCAACCACTTATGTTAATATGGTAGAAAAGGCATTCCAAAAATTCCAGTCACTGCCTTTTCAGGACTGGTGTTCTCCTAACAATAGCCCAGACTAAGGGTATTTACATCTGAAAAATCTTATGAGGTCCCTGCCATACAGATGAGTATTGGTCAAGGTAGAAAGAATTTACATTTGAATTGGTTCCCTAGCTACCTTTCCCCCACAAGTTAATCTAGTTCCACCTTTAACTCTTGATTTTGCTTACAGACAGGCTATCTCAGGCCCACCTGAATAGCAAGGGAAGCTTTATGAGGAACTTGCCTTTTGTGTTACAGGCCTCAAGCAGGGAGCCCTTAAGGAAAACAACTTTTCTTAGCTTATCAAGGTGTGATTCAGGATACTGCTTATACTTATTAACTCAGAAAGACTAAATTGAGTCAGAGAGAGAGGGGGGGGGGAGAGAGAGAGGGGGGGGGCAATAGGTTCTCTCTACTTAGAGAGAGACTCAGAGGAGGAATGAGTTAGTTAATTCCTGAAGCTAAGGGCTAGAGCCTGGAGTAGATCCAGCTAATCGCCTGGGGCCTAGGGCAGCCTACAATGGCCCCAGGCATGGCACAGAGAAGAATGCAACTGACAGACTAGGCAGAAGTGCTCTTGAAAGACAGTGGGAGCCAGGCAGCTTCCCAAGCTCTACAATGCTGCCATTTTTGCCAGGAGGCTAGGCACAAGAACCATCCTTCTTCAGCTCCCGAGCTGGCGTGACATCGAGACCAAGATGAAGAAGCAGTTTAGCCACATGGGCCTTGGACTTTGGGTAAACACCCTGTATTGCCTGAGAAAGCCTAGATAGCCTTTTACAGATGTATATGGTGCTTAATTTGAGATGTTGACTGGACTTTGGGAGATACCCGAAAATACATTCAGATTCAAGCCACCTCAGTGTGTGTGTGTGTGTGTGTGTGTGTGTGTGTAGTTTGTTCTGTCTGTCATTTCAACCGGACCTGTGCCTTCCGGAACCAAGGAATCCTGGATATCCTGAGACAGACCCACGGACTGTAACATGACTCTAACCAAGCAAGTGAAAGATCTGTATGACAAGAACTTCAAGTCTCTGAAGAAAGAAATTGAAGATCTTATTTGACTTCTATAAGGTTGTCAGAGACCAAACCCTAGAAAACCAGAGTTTCAACAGCCCTCACCTTGAAAGTTCACTGAACTTGCGGTTTACAGCAGAACCACCCCCCCCCCCCTTCTTCACACAGGCTGATCAACGGTTCTTTACCTGGCCGAATGCCTGGGAGGGTCTGGGAGGAACCAGCATTCCAGGAAAGCTGCAGATTCCTCAAGCCACAGCCAGCATCCATTCTGGATGACCTTTCCTCCTTCTGTGCTTCTAGTATCCCTATCATTCCCTCCCTACTTCCTCTTACTGAGGGTTCATAACCAGGTGTTTTACATTTCATTAAAGAGGCCTTGACACAGAACACCCCGTTTGCTTGGCCTCGCTCTTCTTTCTCACCCATTTCTCTCTTTCAAGCTTGGGTCCTCCGTGGCTCCCTGAATTACTAGGTCCCTCGGGTCGGGACATAAGGTATTAATGGAAACATTCACAGCTCAGACACATAAACAGAGAGGAAATCAGCCTTGCCTGGGCAATTTGCTGGGTGCTGTGACAGTTAAGCAACACTGCATATACTCTTTTTTTTTAAAATTAATCATTCTATTCGTTTATATCTCACATGTAACCACTTCCTGGTTACCCCCTCAGCCAACCCTTCCATCCCACATCCACCCTGCCCCCTCTGCTCTGCCTATATTAGAGTGCTCTCCCACCCACCCACAATCTCCCACCCCACTGCTCCAGCATCCCCCTACACTAGGGCATCAAACCTCCCTGGGTCCAAGGATCTCTCCTCCAACTGCTACATTTGTATCTGGAGACTTGGATCCCTCCAGGTACACTCCTTGGTTGGTGGTCTCTCTGGGGGAACTGGGCATTCAGAATAGCCTTTGTCTTTTTTTTTTTCCAAAGCGGTAGGAATCCCCCACCACTCCTCCAGTGTAGGTACCTAAGGCCTAAGACACCACGCAAAGCAATGTATAGGTCCGTTGCCCAGGCAACGGCCGCCATCTACCCAGAATTCCATAGCCCACCTTTACCTGTAATTACGTCACCACTCCTATATAACCTAGCAGCGCTCCTCCCTCTCTCTCTTTTCCTTCTCTCCTCACTCCCGTTCCCGCCGGCTACCCCCTCCCTTCTTAAATAAACTCCACGTGGAACCATTTGGTCTAGCGTGCCTCATTGCGGTTCCCGGCTCCACCGCGGTCCGCGGCCCGGCGCCCAGGGTGCGCGCATGTGTGCCAGCTGGCGGCAGCAGCTACAGAAGTCGACCCAGAAGCCAACAGACGCAGAAACCAACACTGGAAACCAGCATCCAGTCCTTCTGCCAGCTCCCTCACCAGGTTCCCTGAGCTCAGTCTGATGGTTGACTACAAGCATTCACATCTGCATTGGTCAGCTGCTGGTTGGACCTGCCAAGGAACGGCCACAGTATGTTCCTGTCAGGAAGTGCCTCTTGTCCAGCAGCCATGGACAAACTGGGTTTACCTGAAAGTGGGGCTGGAAATGAAAAGGATAGGGGTGGGTAAGAGAAGGATGAAAAAAGTCAAGGTTCTGATCAAGGCTCCAAGTTTAATATTTAGCACCGTGTTTATATAGGGAGAGCCCACAGACCCCATCATTTGTCTCAGCTGGATTATGTTGCAAAGCAAGCTCAGCAGGCAGTCTGTTCTTTTAAATTCCTGTAGGAAGTTGTACCCGCAGCCACGCAGATGACTCCACCTAAGTCTTTAAGCCCATGTGATAAGCACTTAAGGTTCAGTTCAGCCTGCTCAAGGGGAAGAGTACAGCAACATCGTTGGTTTTAGTGTCTGCAGACATGATGGATCCCAGATGGGGCAGTCCCTGGTTGGTCCATCCTTCAGTCTCTGTTCCATTTTTGTCCCTGTTCTTCCATTGGACATGGATCTTTCTTGGTTAAAAATTTCAAGAAGGGTGGGTGGCTCTATCCCTCAATCTGTTGTGCCTACCTATCGGGGGTAGTCTCAATAGGTTCTGTTTCCCCCTTCTCTGTGCATTTCAGTTAATCACCCCCTTTGGGTCCTTGGAGCCTCATGTTTCCATGGTGTCTGGGACCCTCCAGTGGCTATCACCAGTTCCTCATACTCCTTTTTAAATTTTTTCTAGTTTACATGAAGAAAGGTCCATTCTACCATTTGACACACTCACCCACTTATTATCCTCCCTGTCTCCATCTCTAATGGTCCTTTTTTCCCTTTCTTGTGGTTCTTTGAGACTCAATTCACCCACTATTTCTACACACCCATAGTTTGAAATAGATTAGGTAAAAATGAAAATGAATAAGGCTTAGACTTTTGTTTAATGTTCAGTTAAAAGCTCCACAGTACTCCTGAGTGTGGATGTATACTGAAGAATACTTAACACATAAGACTCATGAGTGTACATCTGCAAACTGAGTACATTGAAGGAACCATTTCCAAACTCTGAATGGGTCTACAAGAGCTCAGCATATGTTTGTATATATACAGGATGTTAGACATCAGTGCATATTGGCATATTTGGGATCCAACAGACCCAGATAATTTTTAATTCATTTAATCTTGGGAATCATCCAAGCAAATGTTTAGTTTGAATAAAATATACCATATCTGAGAGGTATTTTGAAAAGTAAGGAGTAGCATTTGTCTATAATAAAGAAGTTAATATTCACAAAGGCACACATAAAAGAAATCAGTTCTGTGAAACTGTCCAACTGGTGCTATTTTCCCAAACACTTTCTTTGTTCATTTTTTGTTCTTGACAATATACTTAAATTGCAGTGAGGTATATTGGGTATCAGAGAGATGTTGTATTCAAGGTACATAATCAAGTAGAAAAGTCACTAGTATAACAGACTTGCTCTGAAAATAGTGTGGAGTAGATGGATGAAGGAAAGATTGGCAATCAAAGGTATAAAATAGGGTATGTTGCAATGTATTCAGAAAATTACATAAACTAATTCAATTTGCCTGGCACAGGAATCATGCAAAGGGCAAAGTTTGCAGAAGGTAAAATTGAAAATACTGTATGGTGCCCAAATTCCAGAGAAATTAAAGAGTAGACTTGGAGGGATTTGAATTATGAAATATGGAAGATAAGTTAGTTCTCAGTATCAATTACAACCCCATTCATTCATGCCTTTTGTGCTAATAACACTGGAAAATTAAATACCATATTTTTTATCAGCTTATTGCCTGGATTATGTTTGAAAAAATTATTTCCATCAATCTGGCACAATCTGTTGAAATATGAGCTGTCAAAGCCACAGTTGTCATTATTAGTGTAGTATTTTACTAGGCCATCTTCTGCTTCTTCATTCCTACAAAGCAGAGTATTTGGAAAAACCATTTTGCCAATGCTGTTATGAGTATTATTGCTATAGGACCCAGCCTCTGCCCTATATAGCAATTGTTTTGCTACCCTGTTGCTCCCCTTATTGTAACTTAATTTAAACAGACAGATGTCTTTATCATGGAATGAACTCTGCATAGGGATGTTAAGTGATGGTGATAGCCCCCTATTGTCTTATATAATAGTTTATACTAGTTATTCTGGAATTAAATAAGCTAAGACCACATTACAGCTTATCCAAGTGGTGAAAGAGGCAGCCCAGAGGCACTCTGAGTTAAAAATAAACAAACCTTTAAAACAAAGTGTACCCTAGCCATAGAGAACTAACACTAAGGTCCTAAGGACATTTTCTTCTTAGTGTAGGAGTCTGTAAACAAAGGAATGTTATGTATAATCCCAGGTAATTGAGCTGAATGGTTTTTATCTTTATCTATACAAGAAAAATAGAAATGTTTATTTTTTTCCATGTGGAAGAAAAAAGAAACCCGAAGCAAATCTACACATTTAATCATTTTTGTTTCTAATTGCCTGGGAATAATAAAAATGATATTAAAATGAGAAATTGGTTTAGAAATTACATTTCAGTCATGCTGTACCATTGAGAACAATACCATATCTAAAGAGAGAGAGAAAAAAAAAAGGTCAATTGTGGATGATGAATTTTAACTTGTGGTGCCTGTTTAGAAGCAATGGCAATGAGAAAAGTCATTAGGTAGCTTCCAGTCCATCAGCTTCCAGTAACCCAGTCCCTCCCTGTGCTAAGAAGGTCTAGTCTGGATTCATTGCATCAAGACAGCATCAGATCCAAAAGTTTAAGAAATGAAAGCAGTGGCGTCAGCACTTGATTTGTGCATATGTCATCAGTGTAGATGGCTTTATGTCTGCACACCAGTAACCATGGACTCTTCAAGGCCGCTCTGTCCACATCCAGCTACCTGAACACTAGCACTGAAGGTAGCTGGGCACTCGCCTCACCTGTGAGACCTGTCAGGGAAACTCCAGCAGAAGTGCCAAGTGACTCAGGACTGAAGACTGAACTCTCTACCACCTCTCTTTCCAGCAGCATTCACAGGGCCTGGAGCATCCAATTCTACCATAGTTCTCATATGAGGGCAAGAAAGAAATTCCAATTTATATATCAAAAGGTTTGCAGGGGGATTAAATTATAACATTATGTTTCCAGAGTAGGAAAGAAGCCCAAGAGACTAAGACTCATTATGTTTCGACGTTCTTATTAAAAAGTTATATTCTCTAGACCAGAAAATAGAAACCTTCAAACTTTAGGATAAATACTTTATTAGAACCAAAATTACTTCAGAGTAAGGAGAAGGAACTTATACATTACTTATGATATCTTTCACTGTTAAGAATAAAGAGGCAAAATAAGATAAGCTGGACAAAGAAGGGTAACATAAAACCTGAAAGAATATCAGTACATTGCCTATTTATGCTAACAAAAAGTTAAGATTTATAAATCAACTGATACACAGAAAATAAATAAAAGTATCATAATCTTTTTTATTAAAAGGAAAATGCTTTGAAGAAAATCACGTGTTTATTGCAATAACTGTTGTTTAGTCTTGCATGAGTGGGTGTTTGTGTAGACTTATGGTTCCACTTTACTCATAGAAACACACACACACACACACACACACACACACACACACACATACATCAACTTTTACTCTTTTACATGAATACTGAACAGAAATTCCTTTCCTTGTAAAACTAATTTTTGCATTAAGATTCTACAGAATTGGCTAAGATAAATCCAGATTTTTTCATATTATAATAAAAATTTCCACAAAATAATTAAATGTTATAGCTTCACTAATGGTGTAGCTGTTAGGTCCTATCCAGTAAAGGATAGCCCAGTGGTCACTTACAAGCTGTGTCCTCCAGGCCCTTTGTATTTTGTCTTTATCACTAGTTTCATCTGGATTTTGTGTTCTTCCGTTTCCCTCTAGAAATTAGCATGTACATTTTCAGAACTAGTCTCAATGGACACATATGATTCTTTACAGTGTTGCAATTTTCAGAAGTATAGGGATTTAACATGAATATTTTACATTTAATGTATTTGTTGCTATTAGTTTTTTAAATAATAAAAGTGTGTTGTCTCAGATTTCTTTTATCCCCTTTTAATAAGCTAATGACTAAAGACCCAGCCCAAAAGAAAATGAACCAATGTTAATGCCTGCATTTCCCATATCATTTTTAATCCTATGTTGCAATAATCTTTTAAAAGCCACCTTTAAACAGTTATTATAAATTACACAAGTAATATACCTTCAACATAAATTTCAATGGAAGCTATTCTCAGTGTAACGGTAGAATCTTCAGTTTTCCCATCAACTTTTCATGTCTGCTGACATTTTTGTTATTCACCATTTATCAAGTGATGGTGAAATTTTCTTAAAATTAGGTAAACCTCAATGGATATTTTTATTTTTTAAATGTGAGTCCGGATCATTCTCCCTGAATTTTTTCCAGTTTCTTTTTCTTTTTGTAAATTGTCTTAAGTATACCAACAATTTATTTTAAATTTCTTTTTACATCAATAACTTTTTAATATTCAAGCATTGCTGGTTGTCTAGATATTTGTATCTCCCTTTCTACATATTACAGCTGGGTCTTAAGTGTTTCATATCTCATATTGTTTCAGTCAGAATATTCTGTGTTCCCAAAGTCAGATCACCCTCCAGCTTTCTCTCTTCTGCTACTGCTGTGGAACCACAGTTACATTGACCAGAGACCATGACCTGGGACCATTTGCACATCTGCCTTGCTAAGAAGCAGTTCTCATTGATATGAAAGTTTGATTTCCAGGATTTACCAGCTTAAACCTCAGCAGAAGCATCTATGTTAGAGATGAGCAAAGCCATGTTCACTTTCTCTTGTGTACTGTCCCCAGGAAGTCCTTGTCCTTGAGTGAGTAGTATTGAATATTTTAATAATATAACCTTTCTCGTTTTGTTTTTCAATTTTTCTGGGATGGAATTTATCATCTTATGTGTTAAGAAAAATAAAATACCAATGATGTGAAACACATTTATGTCTTTCCCTTTTCCCTGTTCGTTTGTTTCAGTACATTTATTGATGTGTATTGTTTAGGATGATTTTTTTGTTGTTGTTTTGTTTTTTGTTTTTTGTTTTTTTTCTTTTTTTTAAATTTTTTTATTAAAATTTTTTATTAAAATTTATTTACATTTCAAATGATTTCCCCTTTTCTAGCCCCCCAACTCCCCGAAAGTCCCGTAAGCCCCCTTCTCTTTCCCTGTCCTCCCTCCCACCCCTTCTCAGTTCCCCGTTCTGGTTTTGCCGAATACTGTTTCACTGAGTCTTTCCAGAACCAGGGACCACTCCTCCTTTCTTCTTGTATCTCATTTGATGTGTGGATTATGTTTTGGGTATTCCAGTTTTCTAGGTTAATAACCACTTATTAGTGAGTGCATACCATGATTCACCTTTTGAGTCTGGGTTACCTCACTTAGTATGATGTTCTCTAGCTCCATCCATTTGCCTAAGAATTTTATGAATTCATTGTTTCTAATGGCTGAATAGTACTCCATTGTGTAGATATACCACATTTTTTGCATCCACTCTTCTGTTGAGGGATACCTGGGTTCTTTCCAGCATCTGGCAATTATAAATAGGGCTGCTATGAACATAGTAGAGCATGTATCCTTATTACATGGTGGGGAATCCTCTGGGTATATGCCCAGGAGTGGTATAGCAGGATCTTCTGGAAGTGAGGTGCCCAGTTTTTGGAGGAACCGCCAGACTGATTTCCAGAGTGGTTGTACCAATTTGCAACCCCACCAGCAGTGGAGGAGTGTTCCTCTTTCTCCACACCCTTTCCAACACCTGCTGTCTCCTGAATTTTTAATCTTAGCCATTCTGACTGGTGTAAGATGAAATCTTAGTGTTGTTTTGATTTGCATTTCCCTAATGACTAATGAAGTTGAACATTTTTTAAGATGCTTCTCCGCCATCCGAAGTTCTTCAGGTGAGAATTCTTTGTTTAACTCTGTACCCCATTTTTTAATAGGGTTGTTTGGTTTTCTGGAGTCTAACTTCTTGAGTTCTTTATATATATTGGATATTAGCCCTCTATCTGATGTAGGATTGGTGAAGATCTTTTCCCAATTTGTTGGTTGCCAATCTGTCCTCTTGATGGTGTCCTTTGCCTTACAGAAACTCTGTAACCTTATGAGGTCCCATTTGTCAATTCTTGCTCTTAGAGCATACGCTATTGGTGTTCTGTTCAGAAACTTTCTCCCTGTACCGATGTTCTCAAGGGTCTTCCCCAGTTTCTTTTCCATTAGCTTCAGAGTGTCTGGCTTTATGTGGAGGTCCTTGATCCATTTGGAGTTGAGCTTAGTACAAGGAGACAAGGATGGATCAATTCCCATTCTTCTGCATGCTGACCTCCAGTTGAACCAGCACCATTTGTTAAAAACGCTATCTTTTATCCATTGGATGTTTTCAGCCTCTTTGTCGAGGATCAAGTGGCCATAGGTGTGTGGGTTCATTTCTGGATCTTCAATCCTGTTCCATTGATCCTCCTGCCTGTCACTGTACCAATACCATGCAGTTTTTAACACTATTGCTCTGTAGTATTGCTTGAGGTCAGGGATACTAATTCCCCCAGATTTTCTTTTGTTGCTGAGAATAGTTTTAGCTATCCTGGGTTTTTTGTTGTTCCAGATGAATTTGATAATTGTTCTTTCTAACTCTGTGAAGAATTAGAAATATAGTTAAAAATGGCCATTTTAACTATATTGATTCTACTGATCCATGAGCATGGGAGGTTTTCCCATTTTTTTGAGGTCTTCTTCTATTTCCTTCTTCAGAGTCTTGAAGTTCTTGTCATACAGATCTTTCACATGTTTGGTAAGAGTCACCCCAAGATACTTTATATTGCTTGTGGCTATTGTGAAGGGGGTCATTTCCCTAATTTCTTTCTCAGCCTGCTTATCCTTTGAGTATAGGAAGGCCACTGATTTGCTTGAGTTGATTTTATAACCTGCCACTTTGCTGAAGTTGTTTATCAGCTGTAGGAGCTCTCTAGTGGAGTTTTTTGGGTCACTTAGGTAGACTATCATGTCGTCTGCAAATAATGATAGTTTGACTTCCTCCTTTCCAATTTGTATCCCTTTGACCTCCTTATGTTGTTGAATTGCCCGAGCTAGTACCTCAAGTACAATATTGAAAAGATAAGGAGAAAGGGGGCAGCCTTGTCTGGTCCCTGATTTCAGTGGGATGGCTTCAAGTTTCTCTCCATTTAGTTTGATGCTGGCTACTGGTTTGCTGTATATTGCTTTTACTATGTTTAGGTATGGGCCTTGAATTCCTGTTCTCTCCAAGACTTTAAGCATGAAAGGATGCTGAATTTTGTCAAATGCTTTTTCAGCATCCAATGAAATGACCATGTGGTTTTGTTCTTTGAGTTTGTTTATGTAGTGGATTGCATTGATGGATTTCCGTATATTGAACCAACCCTGCATACCCGGGATAAAGCCTACTTGATCATGGTGGATGATCGTTTTGATGTGTTCTTGGATTCGGTTGGCAAGAATTTTATTGAGTATTTTTGCATCGATGTTCATAAGGGAAATTGGTCTGAAGTTCTCTTTCTTTGTTGGATCTTTGTGTGGCTTTGGTATCAGCGTAATTGTGGCTTCGTAGAAGGAATTGGGTAGTGTTCCTTCTGTTTCTATTTTGTGGAATAGTTTGAAGAGTATTGGTGTTAACTCTTCTTTGATGGTCTGGTAGAATTCTGCACTGAAACCACCTGGTCCTGTCCTTTTTTTGGTTGGAAGACTTTCTATGACTCCTTCTATTTCTTTAGGATTTATGGGACTGTTTAGATGGTCTAGTTGGTCCTGATTTAATTTTGGTATTTGGTATCTGTCAAGGAAATTGTCCATTTCCTCCAGATTCTCCAGTTGTGTTGAGTACAGGCTCTTGTAGTAGGATCTGATAATTTTTTGGATTTCCTCAGTTTCCGTTGTTATATCTCCCTTTTCATTTCTAAGTTTGTTAATTTGGATACTTTCTCTGTGCCCTTTGGTCAGTCTGGCTAAGGGTTTATCTATCTTGTTGATTTTCTCAAAGAACCAGCTCCTGGTTTTGTTGATTTTTTGTATGGTTCTCTTTGTTTCTACTTGATTGATTTCGGCCCTGAGTTTGATGATTTCCCGCCTTCTACTCCTCCTGGGTGAAATAGCTTCTTTTTGTTCTAGGGCTTTCAGGTGTGTCATTAAGCTGGTAATGTATGCTCTCTCCGTTTTCTTTTTGGAGGCACTCAGGGCTATGAGTTTTCCTCTTAGCACTGCTTTCATTGTGTCCCATAGATTTGGGTATGTTGTGTTTTCATTTTCATTGTGTTCTAAAAAGTCTTTAATTTCTTTCTTTATTTCTTCCTTGACCAAGGTATCATTGAGTAGAGTATTGTTCAATTTCCACGTGTATGTGGGTTTTCTATTGTTTCTGTTGCTATTGAAGACCACTTTTACTCCATAGTGATCAGATAGGAGGCATGGGATTAGTTCGATCTTCTTATATTTGTTGAGGTCTGTCTTGTGACCAATTATATGGTCGATTTTGGAGAAGGTACCATGAGGTGCTGAAAAAAAGTTATATTCTTTTGTTTTAGGATAGAATGTTCTATATATATCTGTTAAATCTAATTGGTCCAAAGCTTCAATTAATTTCATTGTGTCCTTGTTTAGTTTCTGTTTTCCTGATCGGTCCATTGAGGAAATTGCAGTGTTGAAGTCACCCACAATTATTGTGTTAGGTGCAATGTGTGCTTTGAGTTTTAATAAAGTTTCTTTTATGAAAGAGGTTGCCCTTGCATTTGGAGCATAGATGTTCAGGATTGAGAGTTCTTCTTGTTGTATTTTTCCTTTGACCAGCAAGAAGTGTCCCTCAGAATCTCTTTTGATGACTTTGGGTTGAAAGTCAATTTTATCTGATATTAAAATGGCTACTCCAGCTTGTTTCCTGAGACCATTTGCTTGTAAAATTGTCTTCCAGCCTTTTACTCTAAGGTAGTTTTTGTCTTTGACCCTGAGGTGTGTTTCCTGTAAGCAGCAAAATATAGGGTCCTGTTTACGTATCCAGTCAGTTAGTCTGTGTCTTTTTATTGGGGCATTAAGTCCATTGATGTTAAGAGATATTAAGGAATAGTGATTGTTACTTCCTATCATTTTTGACGTTATTTTTTAAATTTGATTGCTTAACTTCTTTTGGGTTTGATGAAAGGTTACTATCTTGCTTTTTCCAGGGTGAAGTTTCCCTCCTTGTATTGGTGTTGTCCTCCTATTATCCTTTGTAGGGCAGGGTTTGTGGATAGATATTAGGTAAACTTGGTTTTGTCGTGAAATATCTTAGTTTCTCCATCTATGGTGATTGAGAGTTTTGCTGGATATAGTAGTTTTGGTTGGCATTTGTGTTCTCTTAGAGTCTGCATGAGATCTGCCCAGGACCTTCTAGCCTTCATAGTCTCAGGTGAAAAGTCTGCTGTGATTCTGATAGGTCTTCCTTTATATGTTACTTGGCCTTTTTCTCTTACTGCCTTTAATATTCTTTCCTTGTTTAGAACATTTGGTGTTTTGATTATTATGTGACGGGAAGTATTTCTGTTCTGGTCCAGTCTGTTTGGAGTTCTGTAGGCTTCTTGTATATTCATGGGCATCTCTCTCTTTAGGTTAGGGAAGTTTTCTTCCACAATTTTATTGAAGATATTTGCTGGCCCTTTAAGTTATAAATCTTCACTCTCATCTATGCCTATAATTCTTTGGTTTGGTCTTCTCATTGTGTCCTGGATTTCCTGGATATTTTGGGTTACAAGCTTTTTGCATTTTGCATTTTCTTTAACTGTTGAGTCCATGGTTTCTATGGAATCTTCAGCATCTGAGATTCTTTCTTCTATTTCTTGTATTCTGTTGTTGATATTTGCATCTCTGTCCCCTGATTTCTTCCCAAGGCTTTCTATCTCCAAAGTTGTCTCCCTTTGAGTTTTCTTAGTTGTTTCTACTTCTGATTTTAGATCCTGGATGGTTTTGCTTAGCTCCTTCACTTGCTTGTTTGTGCTTTCCTGTAATTCTTTAAGAGATTTTTTGTTTCCTCTTTCATGACCTCAGCCTGTTGACCAAAGTTCTCCTGTATTTCTTTAAGAGATTTTTGTGTTTCGTCTTTCATGACCTTAGCCTGTTGACCAAAGTTCTCCTGTATTTCTTTAAGTGTTTTTTATATTTCCTCCTTGTTGGCTTTTGTATTCTCCTGGATTTCTTTCAATGATTTTTGTGTTTCCCTTGCAAGGGCTTCTAACTTTTGATCCATTTTCTCCTGAATTTCTTTAAGTATGTCCTTCATGTGTTCCTGTACCAGCATCATGACCAGTGATTTTAAATCCAAATCTTGTTTTACTGGTGTGATGGGGTATCCAGGACATGCTGGTAGAGGAGAATTGGGTTCAGATGTTGCCATATTGCCTTGATTTCTGTTAGTGACGTTCCTGCGTTTGCCTTTTGCCATCTAGCTCTCACTGGTGTTACTTGGTCTTGTCAGTGCTGGACTCACTAGTGCAAGCTGCCCCTTCCCAGTTGGCCTCTGGTGCACAGCTTACACCCTGCACTGCCTGTAGACAGGGTGCTGCTGTCCAGGCTGTTCAGATCCCGAAGCAGGCACCTGAAGGCTCCTGCTGGGGCCCGCAGGATTTACCAGAGCACACCGACTTCTCCCAGCTGGCCGCCCGGAAGCCCCCGCTAGCCTCTTGAGGGACCTGGAGATGTGGAGCGGCCGCCCAGGCTGATCTGAAGCGGAGAGAGTTGAGCTGAGGGCTTCCGCCTGAGGCCTTGCCCCAGATTGTGTCTGTGGACTAGATGGAGCCAGTGTGCACCCCCAGGGAGCGCCGAAGGTGTATGCTGCTGTGACCTCCCCTGTGTTCCGCTCACTCCGCTGGGCAGCCGATTCCCCAACCAGGCTGGCGCACACAAGGTTAGCCTGGCTGCCCAGTCCCTGAGTCCAGGCAAAAGCCTGGGAGGCCAAGGTCCGAGCAAAGTTCCCCTAGGGCTATGACTGTTAATTGGGTCAGCCAGGTGACCCGGATGGCCGGCATGCGCGTCCGCGCTCCCCGAAAGCACCGGGAGAGTCTGCTGTGCTAACAATCTCCTGGGCGGGTTGACACACAGATGGCCCACCAAGCCGCCCAGTTCTTGGGGTCAGTCCTGTGCCTTTTGGGGCCTAGACCCCCGTTTTGTTAGCCTCAGGCTACGCTTGTTAGCCGTCTCTGCCCTCCCGAGCACTCTGGGTCCTGTAGGCAAAATGGTGGCGCGTGCGCTGGCCAGGGCCAAAAAACCTCCTGGCTGGGTTGGCACCCCGATGGCCACCCGAACAGCCCAGGGCCTGGGTGCAGGCCAATGCCCGTCGGGCTCAGACCCCTGCGGTGTTGGCCTCGGATTATGTTTGTGTACCTCAGTCTGTCCGATCTCTGGAGTCTGAAATCAAGATGGAGGTGAGTCTCTCCTGCCTGGCGGGAAGCCGAGTTCTAGGATGATTTTTAATTCTTTATCAATAGCAGTAATTTGTTCTTGCTTCATTAATTTTTGCCCTCATTCCTTTTCATTGTTCTTATTTCATAATCACCATGCATCTTACATTGACCTTGCTTTTCTAGTTAAGCCAGTGGGAAATTGTTTAAACATTTTAACTCTCTCTTGTATTATTATGACTACATTAATGCTCTTGCTGCTCCTGGTTTCCCCCTCTCCAGTGTTTGGCATGTAGAACTGTCATAAAATTACTTTCAGGCATTCTGACTTGATCTACTCTACATCTATATGCTAGTTTATATGTAACCATTTACATCATTCCTATTTGTTGGTGAGGAATTGTTCATTCATTAAAAAGACTTCCTATTTCTTTCTTAATTTATTTACAGCATTCAGAACATAAAGTTCTCTGACTCATCTTCTCACAGCTATTTTAGGTAGATGTGAAACTTTTATATTTTCTATGTGTACTTTTTTAATATTTTTACACTTCTTGCTCCTTCCTTCTTTCCTTCCTTCCTTCCTTCCTACCTACCTTTTTTCCTACCTTCCTTCTTACCTTCCTTCCTTTCTTCATTCCTTCCTCCCTCTTTCCCTCCTTTCCTCCTTCCCTCCCTTCCTCCCTTCCTCCCTTCCTCCCTTCCTCCCTTATTTATGTATGTGCATGTATATGCAGGTACACACAACAGTATACTTACTACAGTCAGAGAATAAACAACTTGCCTAGGTTGGCGTTTTCTTCCACCAAATGGACCCTAGATGCTTAACTCAGGTGTTCAGGATGGACAGCACATGCCTGCCTGTACCTGTTGAGCCATCTTCTCAGCCCATGTGCAATGTTTGAATTACTTTTATGATCAGAAATAACATCAATATCCTCTCCTCAAATAAGAAAACAATTATTAGTTCCATATTTAAGAGAGATTTCAGAGTCTGATTATATGCCAACGAGAACTGAGACATGAGATCCTTTCTGAGCACAGAGGTTGATATTATGCACTAAGAGTTACTTTAAAGGGAACTTTATTACTGAAATTATGAAATCTCCTGGTAGCACAAAGTCTTTGTGGTAATGTATGCTATATCGGGATATCAAAGAGCGATCTATTAACAGTGATGAAGGCAACCTACAAAGGCCATCAGCTGTGTGTGGCCATTTTTCTTCACTCGGTCAAATGATTTCTTGTACAAATAGGTTCCTCACTGCAGGCACCATCACTGTTGAAATTTAGGAAGGGAAGAGCCCCCATGTTAGCAATGTGGCACTTGAAAACTTGCAGCCCAAGCTTTTTCCCGCTTTCTCCAGAAGCTTGTCTTTCTTTCTGTAATCATCAACAGAATGAATCACTTGTTCTTTGTTACGCTTTCATCTGCCAGAAGTAAAGGTGACAATAGAACAGTCTTCTGTCAGGTCTTCTTGGCAGCCATCCCACAGCCCTGCTGGCCACTCTGATCTCATTCCATATGTCCACAATTTAAGTGGCAATACAATTCTCTCTGAATTGGATCATACATCACTGCAGGGCACAATCCTGTGTTACCTGCTTTAAGAAATTATCTTCTCAGCTATTTCTATTTCACATTAAAGAAATGGCTGTCTGAAACTTGATGATTATAGGCTTGTAAGAACCGGATCAAAGAGAAGAAGATGCTAGCAGGGAGTCAGTGTGGGAGCATTATTCTGTGTATGTAACAGCCTTCATTCCCCTTTAATGAAGCTGAATCCATTGGTAGTATTATTGACTCAGATATGACCCTGCTAGATGAAATCCTTACAAACTCACTCTAATGAAATGCTTATGTATAATCTCCCATAAAAATAATTTCTAAGGTATACCAACAGATACTTATTGATTGCTGGAGAGTTTTTAAACACATAAATGAGTTTCTATTTGATTTCCTGAATAATGAAGGAGAAAATAAGGAAATCAATTACTTGTCTTTTGATTAAAGTCTTTTGAGTATTGACTTTCTCCTAGGAAGAATAATATTTTCTTTTAAAAGGACATAGTGTTTTAGGAACAAAAATTGTTGCCTTTTTCCTAAGTCTATCAAATGTGTTTTTTATTCAGAAATTATCTATAATTAGTTTTTTAATTTAGTAATTACCTGGAAATGCAACTGTTTTTCTTGTCAGCATATACATTGTCATGTATAAATGAGCATCCAACGATTCATTGTTATTTCTATGGACTGATTTCACTGTGCATCGAAAACCAATTTTCTTGAAAGCAAGTTTATTCTTAGGCACTACTAGGTTAATAAGCATAAATTTTGACGCTCAAAGTTGGCAAATTGAAAGATTTGTTTGTCTAACCTTTGAATAAATAATTTTGCCGTGCTTGTTACTGTTTTTATTTCAAATGTATTTTAGTGTGCTAGCAATTGGAGAATAAAATTATTCAATTAACAATTATGAAAGCTTTATGACCACAATAGAAATTTATTTTAAATGTAGTTACAAAGATACTTTACTCCATTAATTATGGTTCACTTGTTTTCCCTAGTTTATATCTAATTACATGAAAATCTATGTTAAGTTCAAACTTAGCAAGAATAATATTTGCACAGAGCTTAATGCCTCCTTACCAATTTAGTACCCTCTTTGGACTTGTAAATATCTACAAGCATGAATAAATAATCTATAATGGATAATAATTTAAATATGAGTTGCATCTTTTGTTTATATTCACAGCATACATGAGGTGTAATTTCTTGAGTCAGTTGAATTTCATAAATTCCAGCTTCCATCAGGTTGAATTTCATCTATCTGTAGGTAGCTTGTGCTATATAACAAACTACAGCAGGCAATGATGTGTAAGCAGCAGAAATTTACTTCTCACAGTCTTGAGATCGAAGAGTCAGCATCAAGTGAGAATGTTTTTACTCATGCTCATCTAGTGGGCAGCAGAAAGATGAGAAACAAGACCCATACTCTTTCTTCACCTGGCAGAAAAACAACAAAGCAGTAAGTGTAAGAATACCTTCTATATCAGTATTAATCCATTCCTGATAACAGAGTCTTTATGACCAGAACACTTCAATAAGACCAACCTCCCAGCACTGTTACCCTGGGGACTTAGTTTCTGATGATTGATCATCATTGGGCTTTAGAATCCTCTTCATGAAATGCCTCTTTGGACTAGTCTCTGATAGAGCTTCTAGAAAACTGTGATTGAGGATAACCCACCCTTAAAAGTGAGTGGTGCTATCTCAGGCACTGTGGTCATAGAGTAGATAAAAATGGAGAAAGTGAATTGAACAAGAGCATTCATCTTCCTGTACTTCCTGTCAAAAATGTGACCAGTGGTCTCCTGCACCCATCATCATGATTTCCCGCCATGATAATATGTATCCTTTTTATATGGTGTACCAAATGCAGTTAGTTACATTTGCTTGGCCCAGGAATGAGAAAGGTAAAGCAGTGTAATTTCTAATACCTAGTGGCCTCATTCATACATTGCAGGACAGTTTTCTATTATTCTCTCCAGATCCCTAGATTTAACTATTTTGGGTCACATTGTAGATATTCAGTACATTCAGACATTCATAATAAGCTATGAGTTTGAATAGGTGGGGAAAACATATCAGAGAGGTGCCAAGAAGAAATAGGTTGCAAAAATTGTTTGAAAATGCTAATGAAGTCAGTATGTTCTGTTTCATTCTCAGCTTCAGTGAAACCACACTAAGTGATTACTCTTAGAAGTTTTCAAATTGCATGGTTATCATAATATGTAAGACATTTATAATATGAATGTTCTACTCACCTGTCTAAACATCAATAGAACATGTCATTTTGTAGTGTGTTGTGATATGTATGATAGAGGTTCAGGTACTTAAATCTGAATTTTCACTAATCATTTGCTCAATATTTACTGCATCTCTGCTCTTAATTGAGGCTGTGCATAAAACCACTTCTCTGACATGATTGTTTGATTTCTATCATTTTTTAAAGAAAAATATAAAAAGTACTAAACAAAAATTTAGAATTTTTGATTAAACAGTAGAAGAAAAGACAGAAACTAATATACTCTCTTGTATTGGTATACCATATATTACAGAAATTACTGGACATATTTAATACATATATAGTTTAAGTTTTCTAGAAGCTGAAGCCAGAGGGTGACAATTAGAAGCTAACCTATGCTTTGTAAAAAGTCTACAATACCAGTTACATTTGAAGGCAATCTGGGACATATGTTGAAAGTCACTTCCAAGAAAGTTTCCATACATCATTAAATAAGAATATTTATCATAGTAATGATCATTATTTATTGTCCATTAGAAAATCTACATAGATCTATCTACATTTTACAGATAGGCCCTCTTAGGTAGAAAGGATAATGTACTTCAGATTATTGAGTCTTGTATTAGGATTTTATTGGTGAGAGGAGATACAATGCAAGATAATTTTTATAAAAATTAATTTGGGACTTGTTTACAGTTACACAGAATTAATCATGATTATCAAGGTGGGAAGCAGACAGGCATGGTGCAGAGTAGGAAATGAGAGCTTTACAATCTGATTTGCAGACAAAAGACCCAGAGAAAGACATTGGGCCTGAGATGGGCTTTTGAATCCTCAAAGCCCACTCCCAGCAATACACCAACTCCAAAAGATCATACCTTCTAATCAAAATGAGGCTATTGATGGTATTCTCATCCAGACTGCTACAATATAAACCAGATCTCAGTTGAGTATAAATGGACAATTGTATAAACTGTTAATGAAGTTATTATTATTTCTTAGTGTGACACTAAAATGAGTTTATACTTTGCTTTTATCTATTGCTAATTCCTTGCCTCTTAGATATATCAAGCTGAGTCAATAGGAGATGGTGAAAGGAAGTTATGTGGATGGAGTCTACATTCTCCAAGACCCTGAAAAAGACAGTGGTTTTCAACCTGTCTGTTATGAACCTTTGGCAAATCTCTATTTCCATAAATGTTTACATTATGATTCATAACAATTTCAGAATACAGTTATAAAGTAGCAATGAAAATATTTTTATGATTGGGGGTGTCACCAAAGTATGAGGCACTGTATTAAAAGGTCATAGCACTAGGACGGTTGAGAAACACGGAAAAAGTCTCCTTCTAAAATGAGAATTTATCAGTCATTCCCTGACACTATTTCTCAATTTTATTTATAATTATTCTTTTGTTGAGAGTCATTATTCTTATATTTTATACTGGTTCCTCCAGAATTCCACTACTTACTTAAAACTTAATTGATGATCTCAAATTTGCTAATCACCACGTCAAAGGGCAACTGGTATAAGATGGTATGGACTTACCTGTAATCATAGTTTAAGGCTTCCTTGTAGTTGATAGCCGGTGGCAAAGAAGCATCCCACTCAGAAAACTTACAGAAACAAATTTGAGAGTGGGAAGCCCAAAACATCAAATGCAAGATGGAGTATGTATCCAGTAACAATAAGAGCAAAGGAAAATTAAAAGAAAATAAATGATAGAAGTTGTCTTACAGTTCAGGGTGTTATTTGGAAGAATATATTCTGCAGGCCTGTTCAAGTCTCTTTTGTTATTTCACTATTTTTTATATTATTCTTTTTTTATTTTCTTTTGTGGCCTTTGGTAGATATTCAAATATAACATTTCTTATATATAGCTATTCTTGGCTCTCAGTTCCTTGTAGGTCTCTACTTAGATTTTTTAGTTGTCAGAGCATTATCCTTTGCTATTTGCTTTCTTTCAGTCCTGGAGATTGCACTCAGGAAATCCTGGTGCACGACAGGCAAGCACTCGACCACTAAACCACATCCCAGTGTAATAAAACAAAAAGCACATGAAGTTTTAGGGAAGTAGGGGTTTATCTGGGAGGAGATAGTGAGAGGCGATGGGGTAAATACGATCAAAGCACATTGAATGACATCATCAAATGATTAGTAAAATGTTCACTAAAAATTAAATAGATGGCCACAGACATATAATTGTCTTTTCTTTATTTTCTATATTCTTTGTTTATATTTCTAATGCTTTCCCCTTTCCCAGTTACCCCCTCCCCATATGTCCCATAAGCTCTCTTCTCTCCACCCATTCCCCAATCACCCCCTACCTATTTCTCTGTCCTAGTACTCCCCTAAGATGCTGGATCAAGCCTTTCCAGGACCAGGGCCCTCTCCTTCCTTCTTCTTGGGAATCATTTGATATGATAATTGTGTCTTGAGTATTCAGAGCTTCTTGGCTAAGTGATTGCATTCCATGTGTATTCTTTTGTGACTGGGTTACCTCACTTAGGATAATATTTTCCACTTCCAACCATTTCCCTAAAAATTTCATGAAATCCTTGTTTTTAATTGCTGAGTAGTATTCCATTGTGTAAATGTACCACATTTTCTTTATCCATTCCTCCACTGAGGGACATCTGGGTTCTTTCCAGCTTATGGCTATTATAAATAAGACTGCTATGAACATAGTGGAGCAAGTGTCCTTATCTAATGCCAGGAAATCCTCCAGGTATATGCCCAGGAGTAGTATAGCAGGGTCCTCTGGAAGTGTTATGCCCAATTTTCTGAGGAACCGCCAGACTGATTTCCATCTTACAATCCCACCAGCAGGGGAGGAGTGTACCTTTTTCTCCACATCCTTGCCAACACCTGCTGTCTCCTGAGTTTTTAACCTTTGCCATTCTGACTTATCAGTGAAATCTCAGGGTGGTTCTGATTTGCATTTCCCTAATGACTAATGATGTTGAACATTTCCTAAGGTGCTTCTCGGCCATCCGAATTTCTTCAGGTGAAAATTCTTTTTTTTAGCTCTGAACCACATTTTTTAATAGGATTATTTGGTTCTCTGGAGTCTAACTCCTTGAGTTCTTTGTGTATATTGGATATTAGCCCTCTGTCGGATGTAGGGTTGGTGAAGATCTCTTCCCAATTTGTTGGTTGCCATTTTGTCCTTTTGATCGAGTCCTTTGCCTTACAGAAACTTTGTAACTTTATGAGGTCCCATTTGTCAATTCTTGATCTTAGAGCATAAGTTATTGGTGTTCTGTTCAGGAACTTTTCCCCTGTGCCCATGTCCTCAAGGATTTTCCCCAGTTTCTTTTCTATTAGTTTTAGTGTGTCTGGTTTTATGTGGAGGTCCTTGATCCACTTGGAGTTGAGCTTAGTATGAGGAGAGGAGATAAGAATGGATCAATAGGCATTCTTCTGCAGGCTGACCTCCAATTGAACAAGCACCGTTTGTTGAAAAGGCTATCTTTTTTCCACTGGATGTTTTCTGCTCCTTTGTCGAAGACCCAGTGACCAAGGCATGTGGATTCATTTCTGGGTCTTCAATCCTATTCCATTGGTCCACTTGCCTGTCACTGTATCAGTACCATGTCGTTTTTTAAACACTATTGCTCTGTAGTATTGCTTGAGGTCTGGGATACTGATTCCCCAAGAAGTTCTTTTACTGTTGAGAATAGTTTTAGCTATCCTGGGTTTTTGTTATTCCAGATGGATTTGAGAATTTCTCTTTTTAACTCTATGAAGAACTGAGTTGGGATTTTGATGGGGAACACATTTAATCTGTAGATTGCTTTTGTCAAAATGGCCATTTTAACTATATTAATCCTGCCAATCCACAAGCATGGAATATTTTTCCATTTTCTGAGGTCTTCTTTGATTTCCTTCTTCAGAGACCTGAAGTTCTTGTCATACAGATCTTTCATTTGCTTGGTTAGAGTCATGCCAAGATACTTTATATTGTTTGTGGCTATTGTGAAGGGTGTCATTTCCCTAATTTCTTTCTCAGTCTGTTTACCCTTTGAGTATAGAAAAGCCACTGATTTGCTTGAGTTGATTTTATAACGAGCCACTTTGTTGAAGTTGTTTATCAGCTGTAGGAGTTCTCTGGTGGTTTTTTTTTTTTGGGGGGGGGTCACTTAAGTAGACTATCATATCATCTGCAAATAGCAATAGTTTGATTTCTTCCTTTCCAATTTGTATCCTTTTGACCTCCTTATGCTGTCTAATTGCTCTACCTAGAACTTCAAGTACTATATTGAAAAGATATGGAGACAGAGGGCAGCCTTGTCTAGTCCCTGATATAACTACATTCACATTATCTTCACCATAGTCTGGTTTTCAGCTTACTATTAACAAGGATCCTTGTGTTAAGAAAGAAGCCAAAAGGTTATTGAATCCTTTGTATTACAAGGAAGGAGAAATAAATGATTTTACTGAATGCTGTTTTCTCACACTTTCATTTTCAGAAATGCCCATTACTTAAAAACATATGGTTTCTTTAAAATTTTCATATTGAAATGAGTTCAGATGTAGAGGGAAATTGTCACAATTTTGGAGCCATCCACCTTGCTTGTGGTCCCCTATCATTCCTATTCCTTATAATTATGGAAAATTTATCACCCAGAGAGTAATTGATAAACTGATAACAGTGGAAATGTGTGACTCCTAGGCTAAGGCTTCTGTCAGTCTTCTTGTCTTGCTCTCAGTTTGACTGGGACTTCAATGATGCTGTGTTTAAGTGTCCAATGTGCCAGGCTCTTCCAGTCTTTCTTTACTGTTAAGGCTTCAAAAGAGTGGCAGTTACTGTTCTGTAGTTCTCTACACTCTGAAGAACAGTGGTGGAAACATTTGAAACAGACACTATAGGAATATATATGATTTGGGATGTATTCAAAGGTTCATAGCTCTATATTTTATGAGACAGTGCTTCCCTCTATTGCCCAAGATGGCTCTAAGCTCATGAACCTCATGAATCCAACTCTGAAGTACTGGGAATGCAAACCGTGTATTTGTTGTGGCCCTACCAATGGTCTGAATGTTGGAAAAACAAATGTTGTTGGCTTGGATAAGAGTGTTGGCAGTTTCCCAGTTTCTCACCTGCAGAGACTTCCTTCATAGTATGAGTATGTACCGTGAGACAGCTACTTTGAGACTACAAAACATCTTTTGTTTCATTTTTAAGTTTACTCCAGAGTTTTCACATATGCGGGTGAATATTAAGTATATAATTTATGACATTCTTTGATGGTTTCTTATTGACCTCATTCACTCAAGATTTAAGAACTGAAGCTGGACAGATGGGTTCAACTATTAGACTCTTGCTGCTGTTGCAAAACTGGAGCTCAATTCCAAGCACCTATATAGCAACTCACAACTGGCTATAACTCGAGCAACTATGTATATCACATCCTCAATTAACTTTGTGGGTACTAGACATACACATAGTACACACACACACACACATACATACACACACACACACACATACAGAGAGAGAGAGAGAGAGAGGGAGAGAGAGAGAGAGAGAGAGAAACAATCAAAACAGTTATACCTAGAATAAAAATAAATAAATCATAAATAAATATTTAAACACTAGAATTTGTTTATAGAGAAGGTCTTCTCCTTCCCTATATGTATTTATTTGGAGGATTATTTACATCACCTCAACTGTGATATCATGGATGTTTATTTTGTTAATTATAATACAATACAGATATTTACATTGTGGCTGAATTTATTTGAGATTTAGTAAGCACAATTTCTTTTCAGGTAGGCTTGTAGGATTTGTATCTTTCCATCCTTTCTTACACCTGTGCTCATGTTTTGATATCACAAATATGGGAGGTTCATCTGGAATTTTCTCTGACCAAGCTGTGGGGACAAGCACTTCATAACATAAATTCACTGTCACGGCAGCAGCTAGTGTCCTCCTCCTCCTCCCTCTTCTCCTCCTCCTCACCCTCATGCTCCTCTTGCCCTTTTCCCCCTTGTACTGGCTGGTTTGTATGTCAACTTGACATAAGCTGGAGTTATTACAGGGAAAATAGCTTCAGTTAAGTAATTGTCTCCATGAGATCCAGATGTAAAGCATTATAAGGGTCAAGTGGGGAGGGCCCCTTGTGGGTGGTGCCATTCCTGGGCTGGTAGTCTTGGGTTCTATAAGAGAGCAGGCTGAGCAATCTAGAGCAAGCAAGCCAGTAAGAAACATCCCTCCATGGCCTCTGCATCAGCTCCTGCTTCCTGACCTGCTTGAGTTCCAGTCCTGACTTCCTTTGGTGATGAACAGCAGTGTGGAAGGTGTAAGCTGAATAAACCTTTTCCTCCCCAACTTGCTTCTTGGTCATGATGTTTTGCACAGAAATAGAAACTCTGACTAAGACATCCTTCCTCCTTCTCTTCTTTATTTCTCAATTACTAGATTAAATGTTAGGATATGTATCCACAAAACTTCAGAGGTGAAATTTCTTCCAGGCACTTTGAATGAAGAACCAAGAAATAGAAGCCTGTACACTATCCTAGGTTTCTGAGTCCTGGCCCTCCAGTTAGTGTCAGGGCTTGGTTCCCACTTCTGTCATGAGTCTCAAGACAGAACACTCACTGGTTTGCCTCTCCAACAATTTCTGAACCACAAGTACTGCAGAACCAATTGCAACTGGTAACAAAAAAATCATCCAGTGACTCCTAATGATATTCTGCAATACTCATAGATTGGTGCTGATCCCAATTGTCATAAGATAGGTTTTATCCAACAACTGAATGAAAACAGATTCAGAGACCCACACCCAAACATTAGGCAGAGTTCAAAGAAACTTAATGAATAGGGGAGGAGAAATTGCAGGAGCCAGATGGGTCACAGACATACACACCACCAGCAAACCTACAGAATAAACTAACCTGGGCTCATAGGGACTGACAAAGACTGAACTGCCAACCAAGGAGCCTGTATGGCCTGTCCTAGACCCTCTACATAGTTACATTTGTATAGTGTGATCTTCTGATGGGTCTCCTAATAGTGGTATCAGGGACTGTCTCTAACTCTTTTGCCAGTTTTTGGGACCCTTTTCCTCATACTGAATTGCTCTTTCCAGCCTTAATAGAAGACGTGCTTTGTCTTACTGCAACTTGATATGTCATGTCTGGTTGACATCCATGGGAGACCTGCTCTGTCCTGAATTAAAAATGGAGGAGGAGAGGATGGAGGAGAGTCTGGGAGGAGAGCAAGAGGAAAAACTGTGGCTCAGATGAATAATAATAATAATAATAATGATAATAATTATTATTATTACTGGCATTATATTATAATAATATAATATACATTTGTATAGTTGTAATAAAATTTATTATTATTATTATAAAATTAAAAGCAAAAAGTAGGTAACCTCCCTCTCTCTCACACACACATATTTGCAAAATAAGCCTGTATATTTCTCCACACACAGAGAAAATCACAGACTCGTGTATGTTTAAATGTGCATACATGTCTACATGTTTATAAAAGCATGAGTTAAATCTAGCCCAGTATAATGAAATTGAAAAATTTGCCATATAGAATATGAAGTTGGTTTATTTTTTACTCTGATTAATATAGTTCAGTCTATGTGTTTAGACAACTGACATTTTATATAGTTATGCATGCACTTAGATCTCCTAATATTTTAGTTTTTATATTCTGCTTGCTCTCTCTACTTTCTCTTTTTTACCTCACTTATCTCTAGATTTATTATGGAAAATAAAAACTGAAGCTGAATTCAACTCAGCCAATTATTTTTGCCATGTTTTATATATACTCACTTATAGCATGCATTCTTAATTTGTAGAGGAATCCAGCAACATGTCTATTCAATCACAGGATCACATCAAAAGACCTAGGTGTAGGTGAAATATAGATACGGCACTTGTACATATCTTTAATCCAAAACAATAACATCAGGGGCAGGCAAAGTGACACATCAGAGAAAGATGAGATTAGTTAATTAATGCTGAGCCCTCTTTACTTCTAAACACCATTGTCTGCTTCTTGGATTTTCAATAGAATTTTCACTTTCATCCTTGTGTTTTTATTTTACTATCTTTGCTTTTTCTTTTTGCTAAAAATTATCAGGTATCATGTAAGATTTTTTTCCTCTTATAAACACAAAGAAATAGAGACCAACTAAATGATAAAATGTTGGTGTAGATGTCCTGTTAAATATTTTCTAATATGTGCCATACTCAGTAAGTTTATGTTAATTATGTCTGGAGGGTATGTTTATTTTTTCTAGCAATGAACTTTCTAGTTCTTTTCAGAAGATACACAAATGGTGGTACATTACAGAGACTAAAATTACTTTTTTCTGTTTGGAAATGGGTATATCTTTCATTCGTTCATTCTTCTGTGTATATGTGTGTGAGTGTAGACAAAAATTGGAATTGGTTTGAGTGTTTCTGAAAATTCTCACTGCTGTGGTTACCCAGTGTTCACTTGGATTTAGTGTGAGGGCTGGATTCTGGCAGGATTTTTCAATGTCTGAACAGCACCTTCTTCACACACTTCAGAGGCCATCTTTTGCTCAGCATCTCTGACATTATTTACACTATGACTGAGTGCTCGAGGAGATTACAGAGCTGCATCATAATGATTCAATGCAGCCTCGCGTTTTAGACCTGCACCTAGTTCCCTAGCCTCAAGTAGAGTTTTAGCACATAAACCTACTTCTTCTCCAAGTTAGGGGTCTGACCTCTACTCAGCCTCTTTCTTGGTCTTGATATCTTATTTCATGCCTTCTACATGTATTCTTGAATCATATTCTACATGTATCTGAGTATGCTACTAGTACCCAGAAGATGGGCCAGGATATGACAGGATAAAGGGTTCGCTAAATAGGAGGGATACAAGAGAGTCTGGACACGTTTCCATGTTGGCCACAGCACCTCATTCCACCAGGCAGAACTTATCAGGACAATTGCCAGGGTTCACTGTGTTGAGTGCATGCATGGTGAGGTTCTTGCAGAAAAGAAGTGCGGCATACCCCACCCTTAGACTGCAGTGCCCCTACACTCATCTAGAAACCTGTACCCATACCATTCCCTTATAGGTCCACATTACTTACCTCTTTCCCAAGGATATCATCGCTTCCAAATCAGCATAGTTTATAGCTTGCATCTCATGCCCCCTGTATGCTATTATCATTCATTATTTTCCCTGAAAGTTTCTTGAAACTGAAATGAAACTGCTTAGATTATACAACTAATTGTGCTGGGTTTTGTTTGTTTGTTTGTTTGTTTTGTTTTTTTCTTTGTGTGTTTTTAAACTATGGTAAGAATAATGATTTGTCTGCCCCTGAACTTCACTGGGGAAAAGTTACTTTGATTAAATTTAGTACTTATGTCCTCTGAAGCATAGTTTCAATCACTTTCTCTGGGATGTCTTTCCATCTATTCTTGTTTTCTTAGATACTACACTCCTGTGTGGACAGGTTCTTCCTCTACCACTTCAAAAAGGTTTAGTTCTATTTTCCCCAGTATAACCAGCTTTCTTCTCTGAGCTTCATTTAATTACTTCCTCTATACAGAATTGCTAAAATCTGTCTCCAACTCTACCTATGAATTTGTTAATACTAATATCTATGCCATTTATCCGGTTGGCTAAAGGTCTTAAGTATATTTTCTTCCTGATTTCTACACATGGTCCCGTAACCTCCTTCTGCTTTTATTCCATACTTTCTTCTTCAGATTTCCATTGTTTTCTTTTCTTTCTTTTTTTTTTTAATTTAAACCACATATATATATTTTTCCAGCTGTAATTTCAGGGGAACAAAACACCTTGAACCCAACCATCACCATGGTAGAAATGTTTTCAGGAGAATTAACCATTAAGTTTGAGACTGCTGGCCTCTTAAAAGTAGCTTTTTTTTCCAGCTGTGTTTAACTCATAGTTAAGAATGTGAAGTTCCTTTAATCATCTTCTTCTGTGTAAATTGCAGACTGACAGGACTGCCAGTAAATAACGCCCCTTTTTAACCATTTTATGTTTTCTTTTTAACACATAACATAAACACAACAATCATTCAGCCACTCAAACAATAGACAACATAAATTGACACACATATAGACAAGTTTTTGGTGCACCAAAAATAGGCAACAGACAGAAATGGAACTTAATGTCCCCAAAAAGATCCAGATACTTTAACCAGAACTAAGAATATCTCCATTAGGATTCAGAGAGAAAATAGGACGTCTCCCATTTTCTTCTGTTTCCTGGAGAGTTTTAAAATTAGCTTTTAACCATTATTATTATTATTATTATTATTATTATTATTATACTTTTTAATACCATGTCCATTGTTTTCTTTTTTGTAAATTTGCACACCTCTAGTTTTTGTTTCACCATGATGTGTTGCGTGTTGGACTCTGTGGTGTATAACTGGACTGTGCTTCATGAATTGTTGCAGGCATGAAACAAGAGTATTACCATCAGCACTTCCAGAGGGATGATAGCACACTTCTGGAACAAGGATAGAAGTTCCAGAGACTGTACCACCTGGGGATTCATCCCATACACAGTCATCAAACCTGACCCCATTGTGGATGCCAAGAAAAGCTTGCTGAAAGGAGGCTGATACGGCTATCTCCTGAGAGGCTCTGCCAGAGCCTTACAAATACAGAGTCAGATGCTCGCAGCCAACCATTGGACTGAGCACAGGGTCCCCAATGGAGGAGTTAGAGAAAGAACTGTGGTAGCTAAAGAGGTTTGCAACCTCATAGGAAGAACAAAATCAACCAACCAGACCCCTCAGAGCTCCCAGAGACTGAGCCATCAACCAAGGGGTACACATGTCTCTAATTGCATATGTAGCAGAAGATTGCCTTGTCAGACATCAATGGGGGAGAGGTCTTTGGTCCACTGAAGGCTTGATAGATGCTCCAGTGTAGGGGCATCAAGGGTGGGAAGGTGGGAGTGGGGTTTGTGGAGGAACATCCTCATAGAAGTAGGGGGACGGAGGATGGGATAGGAGCTATCCGGGAGGTGGGGAACTGGGAAAGGTGATAACATTTGAAATGTAAATAAAGAATATATCCAATAAAAATAAAGAAGTTTGATCAAAGAAAAAAATATGTGATACCATAAATTGAACATATTACATTCCATATGGAACTAGGGAGCTAGTATAGCCCCTTTGATTAGTTTTCTAGGGCAAAAAAGGAGTGGGTCATAAGCATTAACTTGAACAATTGCTGCCACAAGCAATGTATAATTAAATAAACAAGCTCCTCACTTAATAGCAGATCTACTCATGAGTCGATCTCTCTACCTGCATGCTCCAGAGGAGAAGGTATTGTATTGGACATGGCAATGTTTGTAGCCATTGATAATCTCTGTCTAGAGTCCCAAGCCTGTGATATTTAAGGTAGGTTTTATTTTGCTCTCAGAAGCAGAAAGAATGAATGTTTTGCTTCCAAAACTGATGGGATTTGGATGACTACTGTACAATCCTTTCAAGTGTGACCTCAAATCTAAGCCCACTTTGGATTTCACCTTGAACAAATCTTGACTCCAAGTCACAGTGGATAATGAGAAAATGTGTACATTAGCTACCCATAATAAAAAGAAGGGAAAAGGGAAGAGAAGAAATATTTCAAATAACTGTTACCCAAATTTTCTCCATTTGTCTATCACAAAACTAGAGATCAAGAAACATCAGGGAATAGAAATAATAAATGTCAGAAAAGCTACATATACTGAGATCTATATTTTCAAATACAGAAAGTGAAAAGTGAAAAAAAATTCTGAATGAAGTAACTTCTCTTCAGGGGTTACAAAAATAAGAAATCTAGGGTAAAATATTGATAGTGATGCAGGAAAAAATAATCAGCTTAATGTATGTGCTACTAAGATATCATTCATTTTTAAAAATATGGAGTGCTTCACAAATTTGCAGACCATCCTTGACCAGGAACCACTCTGATCTTCTCTGTATGCTTACAATTTCAGAATCTGTGCTGAGGAAATGAGCACCAAAGTTATATCTTTCAAAGGTGAAGGATAAATAATAAATGACAAAATTTCTACTTTCAGTCACAGACCATGCTGGAAAGAAATGCAGCAGAATAACTGGAGAGGGAAAATGAAACACTAGAGTGTATGTATAAAGAAGAGAGTTGGATAAGTAGTTAGTGAATATACAATAAATTTAATTTTAGTTATATTTGCCTGATCTAAAACTATAGCATGATTTTACCATCCATTAGCAGTTTCTTGTAGATTTATAACTGAAGTCAATTATGCCATTGACTCAAGGGAAATAGAGCTGGATTAGCTCTAAGATTCTTATTATAATTCTGGAGTCACCACTAAAATAAAAGCAAAAAGAATCAAAACAAGATAAAATATAAGAAACCTGTTAAGATATGGAAGGAAACAAAACATCGTCATTGAAAGTTTCTATAATAAAATCACAAAAATCAGGTGAAGAATGAAAATATGTAAATATAGAAAAACAACAAATATGTCGAATGTTGACCTATCTATAGGAACAGACACTTTAATGCCAATGGTCTGACTGCATCATTTAAATACATTTTCAGAAATAGAGTAGAACAAAACATAGCACATAATAAGTACATTGTGTTTAACCAGGGACCATTTAACACAACATTATCAGTCTGTAAAGATAGGCCATGTTGTTTGTCCCCATGGTCTCTCCTACTACACTCTCTCTCCTTCCCGTTCTCACTTGATTCCTCTCTTCCAGATCCCCTGTCCATCCATAAATCTTTATTCTATTTCCCTTTCTTAATGAGACCTATTTGTTCTCTCTAGTTCTTTACTCCTTACCCACCCTCTGTGGTTCTACAGATTGTGGCTTGGATGTCATTAGTGGAAGAGCCAATATGTACACATAAATGAATATGTGCTACATTTGTCTTTCTGTGTCTAGGATACCTAACTCAGGTCCTGTCTGACTTCAATGTGATAGGTTTTATTTTTACCTTATCATATTTTAAAAACTGAACGAATGAATGAATGAATGAATGAATGAATGAATGTAAAACGGAGACACTAGTGTAAAGGTTAACAACAGGACTGACATTTATACCTGCTGTGAGAGGGAAATCAGATTTTTCCAATGGAATGACACAGTATATATTAATCACTTTGAGGTACTCCCATGTTGAGGAGAAGTTGATCACAAATAATTGGTTATGGGTTTTTGGAAGGGGTGATATTGCATTTTGTTTTCTAGATTTTGTATATTTTGTATTGGGGATTTGGTTTGTTCTGTGAGAAAGAACTGAATGTTGGCTCAGGAGCAGGGAGGAGAGGGTCTAGATGAACTCGGGGTGTGATGTATTTTGTTCTCTAGATTTTGTATATTTTGTTGTATTGGACTTCAGGATTTGGGGTGTGTGTGTGTGTGTGTGTGTGTGTGTGTGTGTGTGAAAACAGTTAAAGTTGGCTGGAAAAGGAGAAGGGGAGGGGAATATATAATAAAAATATATTTACACTTAAAAGTTACTTTAAATAATAATTTAAGAAATAGTCCATGTTAGTACTAACGAAAAGAAAGAGGAAAAGACTAGTTTAGGGCAGTTTAGGGCTAGAGTAAGGCAGAGGAGCCATCAGAGCTACAAGAGATATCCTGGATGAGGAAATGCATGGAGGTGACAAATCAAGAAATGGCATTACTTAATGGCATGTGCTCAACAATAGACTCAGAAAAATATGAGTGTCAAACTTTTAAATCAACTTCTATATATCATCCAGGTAAAAGAAGGCATCTTGAGATAAATTAAAAAGCCACTTGACTAATGACAAATAATGATACAACTTATCAAAATCTTTGAGGTTCAGTAAAGGTAGCTCTCACAGGCAACTGTGAGACCCTGAGTTAGTATGTTAACCAAAAGTAACTGTTATCATTGAATTTCCACTTTAGAAACAGGATTATGGTATTAAATCCTGAATAAATGCCAAATGATGATAACCATTTGAACAGAATGGGCTAAATTAAAAAGAGGGAAAACAATGAAAGTAAAAATTGTTTTATTTTATTTTATTTTTCCTTCTACTTTTATTGAAATTTTTTCCATACAATATATTCATTATTTGGTTTCTCCTCTCCTCCTCCAAACCCTCCAAGATGCTCCTCCCCGTCTCCCCACTCATCTGTATCTAAACCCTTTATGTTTCTTCTTAGAAGACAAACAGGCACCCAGAGAAAAATAATAAAATAAGATAAAAATAAAAACAAGCCCACCAGAATAGGGGATAAGGAACCAACAAACAAAAGAAGTGTTGAAGGAAAAAAAAAAACACATGTGCTTCTGTTTGTTGCACATGTTTCTTGATAATTTTCTTGTTTTCAAGTAACACAAAAGTGGTAGCATTTTACCTAAGTCAACAAGCTAGCAAGAAAAATAGTGAAAACACAACAATCTAATATTAGAGATTATAGAGAGATTGCTAGTTGATACCCTGGGTAATATGTGATTAAAAATGAACAGATTAGCCAAGCATGTAGTGAATGACTTTAATCCCAGAACTCTGGAAGTAGAGGCATGACAGATTATTTGTGGGTTCATGACATGTTTGGGCAACAGAGCAAGTTCCAGGATGGCCAGGACTACACAGAGAAATGCTGTCTCAAAACAAACAAACAAACAAATAAACAACAGAAAAAACAAACTGAACATAAAAATATATTTATTATTTGAAAATGTAATAATATAGACTAAACATAGCAATTATCCAGAGTTTTAGATAATTGCTTTTCCTTTAAAAAGCTTGTAAGGAAAAACAAATGATATGATTAAACCTATAAATGCTAAATGAATTTAATCCACAATTTAAAATCTTCCCAAACAGAAAACACCAGACCCAAATAGACTCATCTGTGAGTTTTGACAAACACCTAATGAAAAAAAAATACCCCTGTTTTCTAACATCCATTTATGAAGAAGATTGAAGCAACAGAAATACCAACTCAATGTACTGCAATCGTAAGACCAGACAGAGATGTAGCAAGGACAGGAAATTAGTATCACTTATAGCAGACACACAACATATGCTAGAAAATTCTAGCATATACAACCCCAGCATGCATAAAAAGGATTATATACTAAATCCATGTAGGATTTATCCCAGACATGAAAATCTATTTAAGCCATGAAATATTAACTAACATAATTCGTGTAACTATGCTACAAATTAAATGATGCTATTAACATATTCAACAAGAGCATTTTGCAAAAGTCTGCATCCTGTTCATAGCAATAGAGACAAACACAAAGTCTGTCTTACAGAACATTACAGAAAAATCAAAATTCAAGATGAGAATTTGGGTTTATATTCATAATTTTTCTGAACAGGTACAAGATATCTGTTCACAAAGTGCTGATTTTCAAACCTGACCTAGGATTCTGAACTAATTCAACAAGGCAATAACAAGAAACAAAGCTCAGACGTCATGAAAGATGAAAGGAAAGTGGCATTGTTTTTAGGATGCCTGGTTGTCTATGGAGAAAATCTGAGAGACCAGGAACAAAACCATTTGAAGTAGCAAATGATTATAGCATGGCTGAACAAAATTAAAACTAGAATGTCATTTTAATTAGCACCCAAATAGCAGATTCTTATATCTAAACCTAAGCGTATAACTTTGTGGAAAACCACAGAGGTCTGATGGAAGAAATAAAAGTGACTTAGTTAAAGCTGGCTTATTTTCTTGGTTATGAAGACTCAATATCGTTGAGATATCATTTCTTCCCATCTTCATCTGTAGATTCAGCATACCTTCAATCTAAACATCCTTCAATTATTTTGGCAATTCTAACTACTGCTGGGCACTATATCAGGGAGCAAAAGACTCTTAATCACCAATGCAATATTGAAGAGCAGTCTTACAAAACCGACTTTACTCAGCTGTAACCCCCCCCCCCCATCAAGTTACAGTAATTGCAGAGTGCGGTATCTAGGAAAGTACAGAATAATAGATCAATGAATGACACAGAATAGTGGGTCCAAAAATAGAGCCATATAAGTATCACTTAACAATCTTAGACAAAGGAGATGATCAATACAACAGAAAAGAGATAGTGCTTTCAATCTGTGATTGATATCTTGGCATCCATATGCAAAAGGTTAGGCATTCACCTTCTCCAGTGGTCACTTCAAATGGCTCAAAGACCTGAAGGTCAAATGCCAAGAAAGAGAAGGTGACATAAAGAAAAGTCTAGATGGCACTGGATTTGATGACAACATTTTAGATACAACTGTGACAAATTTTATAAAAGAGGATGGTTATAGTCAATCTTATCAAAATTAAAATTTTCTGCTTTATAGAAGAAACTGTCAAGCCAAAGATAAAATGTTGTACAATATGTTGGAAAATATTTGCAAGATACTTATCTGAGAAAATGCTTGTCTAAAAGTGTCCAAAGAATCCCTGAAACTTATTAAGAGAACTCTTATCAAAATGTTGCTTTTGTGGTTTTAACTTTTCTTTAATTGACCATATCTTCATTTATTGTGAGAGAAGGGTGGCCTAGATAGAGAGTATATTCTTGTCACAACTAGCTGAGTCTCAGCCAACAATAGCAACATAGCTCCAGTCAATCACAGGCTACAGTTATCATATCTTTCCAAAGTTAAGGCAAATATCAAGTCATAGCAGAATTTGTTCCCATAAGTAATCTCTTTATCTGCCTATTCCCGTTGGATCCTGACACTGCTGGGAGGACCTCTTAAAAACTCTCCTGTTTCTACTTACTTACTGCCTCCCTAGTTCATAAATATGTTTGGTTTAAATAAAATGCTAAATTTGATTCGGTTTGGTGTTTCCTGTAACAGTTGAGGCAAATGGATGGATTTCTTCAAGGTTGCTGATGATGTGTAGTTGGATAGGATGGAGGACAAATCCCTAACTTCAATTTAATTTTGCTGTGAACCTAAAAGTATTTTCAAAATACAAAATCTCCTAGTAAATATTTCCAATGCAATAATTCTTATCTTAATAGATAATGTGGGCTTTAGTACCCTCAAATCTACAGCTCTCATCATATTGCATTTATAATATATTATTAATATAATATAGAATCATAATCATACACACACACACACACACACACACACACACACAGAGAGAAAGAGAGGTGCAAAAGTATTGTGTTAGCATTCCATGTTTGCCATCTTGTCATTGGAATAGTAGTTGATAAAGGAATTTTTAACATCCATATACTCTTTTATTTTCCTCCTTCCAAGAGATACTCTTTAAGCCTCTTTTGTTGTTATTGTTAAAGATGGTGACTATTTTTGTTGGGATGCTAACATTTAATTAATTAAACACATCTGTTTCCCAGACGCAAATGAAAGCCTCACCCTGGAGTACTGAACAACTAGTATGGAATTAGTCCTGAGCTAGTTAGCCATCATCTTCTGTCTAATAGATCCAGTGGATCAAAGCAGATTCTGATGGCCCTGTTAACTTTGCAAATGCTATGGTTTGATGTTTCCTCCAGAAGTCCTACATTAAGAGTTTATTTTCTCTCATTTGTGGAGGTAGGGCCTGTGAAGCAATAACAAAATTGGAATGCTGCTCTTATATCATCCCTGATCCAGGAAGTCTCATGTCCTTGACAAGCAGAGGCAATAGTTACACAAAGTCACAGAACAAGGGGTGGCCATGCAAGCCAACAGCAAGAAGAGTTATTTTCAAGACAAGAAAAATAAGCCTGAAACAAGAGAACTTCTCAACACCTTGGACTTTGAGCATACAGGATTATAAAAATACAAATTTGAATGTCTTAAGTCACTCAGCCTATGGTGTTTTTCCAGATACCCATTACAGAGTGTCTGAATCATACACTGTGAATATATTGTGGTCCTAAATCATCTAGTGTTGACCAAGGTGAGCTCAAGTGTGTAAAATATTCATAAAGATGTATAGTGACTTAAAAGTGCTCAATGAATTACCAAGCCTGGTTCAGTCTGCCCAGAGAGGCCAATTAAAACAGCCAAATTGATAGTGATGAGACAGAAAAGGAGATTTATCCCATGTGACTACATTGGGATGATGGGCAACAGTATCCAGTGATCCCATCAAGTCCACCTTCAGTCAGGAAATAACATTAAATTTTAAGTATATGTCAGAGTATGCATAGCTAAGCAGTTCCAGCCAAGGTGTGGTATGTTTCTCAGTTTCCTCTTCATTGTCAAGACTCTTCACTGTCAGTATAGCCTGAAATCTTTCCAAGAGACAAGGTTTCTCTCTGGCTGGAGCTAGGTTTCAGCATTTCGTCTCCTCACAGGAGATTCCTGGAGGAAATTCCAGTTTCTTGGAGTGTTTTGCTTTATTACAGGACACAAGTGTCTTCTTAGAACTTATCCACTTGTGCCAAGCAGATAGCAATTAAGTCTACCACCTGTGTAATTAATATCACTTCAGAGGCTGATAGTGGAACACATAGCTTCAAGTAGAGAGCCACAATCAGTGTACAGCTGAAAAACTACAGAACAGCCTTCAAAAGACAGACCTTCACTGGAAGATAAAGATAGTATTAGTAAGAGTCTTTCTGCTTGTACAAAGTGTTAGACTATGGCTTCATGAAGCCCATGTGTCTAAGGGCTTCATGATAGCATACTTATAGCTGGTACAAATGGGATGAGGTTGGACTCCTTATTTGGTCATGTGGGTGATGGGTGGGTTTTAAATAATCTGGAATAGCAAGATATGGACTTAAGAGCACTTCTGAGAGCATAGGACATTTGTATTAGTTAGGATGGAGCTCATTTAGGTCTACCTTAGGTGGATTTTCATTGGATATATAATTGAAAATTTATTAATTTTTTTTAATATTATACATGTACCTGTGTGTGTGCTTGTGCATGTGTGTGCATGTGGGTGTGTATGTATGTGTGTGGGTGTATGTGTGTGTGTGTGTGAGTGTGTGGTGTGTGAGAGTATGTGTGTGTGTGTGAGAGTGTGTGTGTGTTATCAGATAAATGATCTTGGTTTTTGAGATAGGGTCTCTCACTAGAACCAATGACCATCTGTGTAGGCTATTGCTAGCTGCCCATTGATCCCTGGAATTCCACCCTTTTCTGGCTCCTTTATGACATAAATACAAGGGCTTGCCATCATGCCTGGATTTTTTGTGTGTAAACCATGTGGATCAAGCTCATGTCCTCAAGATTCCGTGGCAAATATTTCACCATCTGAAACATCTCCCGAGTCTAAGCTATTTTTTTTATATGTAGAATTTCTTGAGGGATTACTGAGTGATAAAATGAATAAGTCTCTTATCTTATATTGCAAACTGAAAGAATATTGAATATTTTATTAATGCATTAAGTGATTCCTTATAGCTGATAGCTCTCTATGAATCTGCATTGTTATCAGCAGGGTTCTTTATGCTGCACATCACAAAATTAAACATTGAAGAGGACTAGAAATGAAAACCTTCCTCAACTGAGACTTATTTAGTGCATTTTCTTATGAAACATCTCATATTAAATGGGTATTATTAAATTAATGCTGTCTAATTTCATAAACTCAATAGTAACCTCTTTCCATTACTTCCCATGGCAGAAAGAGGCTACATTTGGGTTATTTTATCCAGAATAATTGATTTACTTTTTTAATGGAGCTAAGCCTTTAAAACTGTTGTAGAAGAGGACTGAGATTCTCTACAGAGAGGTGGCCATAGTGTTGGGGCCTGAACATTCCTAGGAACCCCCACCATTTTGTTGTGCCGCTCTGTGTGTGTGTGTGTGTTCACATAGTTAATAGATCTTCTGATAAACCCCTTATTATCCAATTTATAAAAATACTATTAAATGAGTTAAGAAATTTCATAGGTTTCAGCATGGTCTTAGGTAGACAATGGCTTCAAGGTCATTCTTGTATGTTCATTTCTGTTAATAGACTACTGAAAGAATCATAGCTAAACCATAACATGCATGTTAATATTTCATTATTGAGCAGATTCTATCTGTGCCCAGAGCCAATCTTGTGCCGCAGTGCCCTGAGCTGATCCTATGCCACAGTACTCCATACCCAAATACCCTTGGGAGAGTGCTGGTCTCCCAGGAGTGCCGACACACCTGAGAGAACTGGTCTCCCAGGGGTACTGACACAGAGGCTTGCAGGAGAGACAAGCCATAGTCAGAGACAGCAAGAACAGCTAGCACCAGAGATAAGCAGATGGCAAGAGACAAGGGCAAGAACATAAGCAACAGAAACCAAGGCTACTTGGCATCATCAGAACCCAGTTTTCCCACCACAACAAGCCCTGGATACCCCAACACACCAAAAATAAGCAAGACTTAAAATCACATCACATGATGATGATAGAGGATTTTCAGAAGGACATAAATAACTCTCTTAAAGAAATACAGGAGACTTCAGGTAAACAACTAGAAGCCCTTAAAAAGGAAGCACAAAAATTCCTTAATGAATTGCAGGAAAACACAACCAAACAGGTGAAGAAATTGAACAAAACCATCCAGGATATAAAAATGGAAATATAAGCAATAAAGAAACTACAAAGGGAGACAACCCTGGAGATAGAAAAACCTAGGAAAGAGATCAGCAGTCATAGATGCAAGCATCACCAACAGAATACAAGAGATAGAAGACAGAATCTCAGCAGCAGAAGATACCATAGAAAATATTGACATGACAGTCAAAGAAAATGCAAAATGCAAAAAGCTCCTAACCCAAAACATCCAGGAAATCTAGGACACAATGAGAAGACCAAATTTAAGGATAATAGGTATAGCAGAGAGCGAAGATTTCCAGCATAAAGGACCAGTAAATATCTTGAACAAAATTATAGAAACTTCTCTAACCTGAAAAAAAGAGATGTCCATGAACATACAAGAAGCCTATAGAAGTCCAAATAGATTGGACCAGAAAAGAAATTTGTCCTGTCACATAATAATCAAAACACCAAATATACTAAACAAAGAAAGAATATTAAAAGCAGTAAGGGGAAAGGGTCACTTATCATATAAAGGTAGACCTATCATAATTATACCAGATATATCACCGGAGACTATAAAAGCTAGAAGATCCTGCCTGGGCAGATGTTATACAGACCCTAAGAGAACACAAATGCAAGCCCAGGCTACCATAACCAGCAAAACTCTCAATTACCATAGATGGAGAAACCAAGATATTCTGTGACAAAACCAAATTTACACATTATCTTTCCACAAATCCAGCCCTACAAAAGATAATAGATGGAAAACACCAACAAAAAGAGGGAAACTACACCCTAGAAAAAGCAAGAAAGTAATCTTTAAACAAACACAAAAGAAGATAGTGATACAAACATAGAAATAACTTCAAAAATAATAGGAAGCAGCAATCACTATTCCCTAAAATCACTTAAAAATGTCAATGGACTCAATTCCCCCAATAAAAAGACATAGAATAACAGATGGGATATATAAACAGTACCCAGCATTTTGTTGCATACAGAAAATGCATCTCAATGTCAAAGACAGACACTACCTCACAGTAAAGGGCTGGAAACAATTTTCTAAGCAAATGATCCCAAGAAACAAGCTGGAGTAACCATTCTAATGTCAATTAAAATCAACCTAAAGTTATCAAAAAGGGTAAGGAAGGACACTTCATACTTATCAAAGAAATAATCTATCAGGAAACACTCTCAATTCTAGAACATCTAAGTTCCAAATGCAAGGGCACCCACATTCACAAAAGAAACTTTACTAAAGCACAAAGCACACATTGCACCTCATACAATAATAGTGGGAGACTTGAACACCCCATTCTCATCAATGAACAGATTATCCAAACAAAAACAAAACAGAGACACGGTGAAACTAACAAAAGTTTTGGACCAAATTGATTTAACAGGTATCTATACAACATTTCATCCTAAAACAAAAAATATACCTTCTTCTCAGCACCTCATGGTACCGTCTCCAAAATTGAACATATAAATGGTCACAAAATAGGCCCCAAAAGATACAAGAATATTGAAATAATCCCATCCATCCTATCAGATCACTATGGACTAAGGCTGGTATTCAATAGCAACAAAAGCAACAGAAAGCCCACATACACATGGAAACTGAACAATGCTCTACTCAATGATGACATGGTCAAAGAAGAAAGAAGGAAAGAAATCAAAGACTTTAGAATTTAATGAAGCACAACATACCCAAACTTATGGGATGCAATGAAAGCAGTGCTAAGAAAAAAAACTCATAGTTCTGAGTGCCTCCAAAAAGAAACTGGAGAGAGCATACACTGGCAGCTTAACAGCACACCTGAAAACTCTAGAACAAAAAGAAGCAAATACACCCAAGAGGAGTAGAGGGCAGGAAGTAATCAAACTCAGAGCTGAGATCAACCTGGTAGAAATAAAAAGAATTATACAAAGAATCAATAAAACCAGGTGCTGGTTCTTTGAGAAAATAAACATGATAGATAAACCCTAAGTCAGACTAGCCAGAGGGCACAGAAAGTATACAAATTAACAAAATCAGAAATGAAAAGGGAGATATAACAACAGAAACTGAGGGCATTTAAAAAATCATCAAATCCTACTACAGAAGCCTATTCAACAAAACTGGAAAATCTGGAATAAACGGACAATTTTCTTTTTTTTTATTGATATATTTTTTATTTACACTTCAAATAATTTCCCCTTTTCTGGGTCCCCACTCCCCCAAGTCCCATAAGCCCTCTTTCCTCCCCCTGTTCCTCCATCTACCCCTTCCCACTTCCCTGTTCTGGAATTTCCCTATACTCTTGCACTGAGTCTTTCCAGAACCAGGGGCCACTCCTCCATTCTTTTTGGACATCATTTAATTTGTGGATTATGTCTTGGGTATTCAAAGTTTCTAGGCTAATATCCACTTATCAGTGAGTGAATACCATGATTGATCTTTTGAGACTGTGTTACCTCACTTAGTATGATGTTCTCCAGCTCCATCCATTTGTCTAAGAATTACATGAATTCATTGTTTCTAATGGCTGAATAGTACTCCATTGTGTAAATATACCACAGTTTTTGTATCCATTCCTCCGTTGAAGGACACCTAGGTTCTTTCTAGCTTCTGGCTACTACAAATAGGGCTGCTATGAACATAGTGGAGCATGTGTCCTTATTGCATGCTGAAGAATCCTCTGTATATATGCCCAGGAGTGGTATAACAGGGTCCTCAGGAAGTGTCATGCCCAGTTTTCTGAGGAACCGCCAGACTGATTTCCAAAGTGGATGTACCATCTTGCAATCCCACCAGCAGTGGAGGAGTGTTCCTCTTTCTCCACATCCTCGCCAACACCTGCTGTCTCCTGAGTTTTTGACCTTAGCCATTCTGACTGGTGTGAGGTGAAATCTCAGTGTTGTTTTGATTTGCATTTCCCTAATGATTAATGATGTTGAACATTTCTTAAGGTGTTTCTCAGCTCTCCGAAGTTCTTCATGTGAAAATTCTTTGTTTAGCTCTGTACCCCACTTTTTAATGGGGTTATTTGGTTCTCTGTGTTCTACTTTCTTGAGTTCTTTGTATATATTAGATATTAGCCCTCTGTCAGATTTAGGGTTGGTGAAGATCCTTTCCCAATCTGTTGGTTGACGTTTTGTCCTTTTGACAGTGTCCTTTGCCTTACAGAAACTTTGTAGTTTTATGAGGTCCCATTTGTCAATTCTTGATCTTAGAGCATAAGCTATTGGTGTTTTATTCAGGAACTTTTCCCCTGTGCCCATGTCCTCCAGGGTCTTCCCCAGTTTCTTTTCAATTAGTTTCAGTGTGTCAGGTTTTATGTGGAGGTCCTTGATCCATTTGGAGTTGAGCTTAGTACAAGGAGATAAGAATGGATCGATTCGCATTCTTCTGCATGCTGACCTCCAATTGAACCAGCACCATTTGTTGAAAAGACTATCTTTTTTTCCACTGGATGCTTTCAGCTCCTTTGTCGAAGATCAAGTGACCATAGGTGTGTTGGTTCATTTCTGGGTCTTCAATCCTATTCCATTGATCTGCTTGCCTGATATTGTACCAATACCATGCAGTTTTTATCACTATTGCTCTGTAGTAAAGTTTAAAGTCTAGGATACTGAATCCCCCTGAAGTTCTTTTACTGTTGAGAATAGTTTTAACTATCCTAGGTTTTTTGTTATTCCAGATGAATTTGAGAATTGCTCTTTCTAGCTCTATGAAGAACTGGGTTGGGATTTTTATGGGGATAGCATTGAATCTGTAGATTGCCGTTGGGAAGATGGCCATTTTAACTACATTAATCCTGCCAATCCACGAGCATGGAAGATTTTTCCATTTTCTGAGATCTTTGATTTCCTTCTTCAGAGATCTGAAGTTCTTGTCATATAGGTCTTTCACTTGTTTGGTTGGAGTCGCCCCAAGATACTTTATGCTGTTTGTAGCTATTGTGAAGGGAGTCATTTCCCTAATTTCTTTCTCAGTCTCCTTATCCTTTGAATATATAAAGGCTACTGATTTGCTTGCATTGATTTTGTAGCCAGCCACTTTGCTGAAGTTGTTTATCAACTGTAGGAGTTCTCTAGTAGAGGTTTTAGGGTCACTTAAGTATACAATCATATCATCTGCAAATAGTGATAGTTTGACTTCTTCCTTTCCAATTTGTATCCCTTTGACTTCCTTATGTTGTCTAATTGCTCTAGCTAGGACTTCAAGAACTATATTGAAAAGATATGGAGAGAGGGGGCAGCCTTTCTAGATAGATACCAATTACTAATGTTAAATCAGGATCAGATACACCTCCTAAACAGTCCCATAACCCCTAAAGAAATAGAAACAGTCATTCAAATTCTCCCAACCAAAAATAGCCCAGAACCAGATGGGTTTATTTCCCAATTCTTTCAGAACTTCAAAGAGAACCTGATATCAATACTCTTAAAACTATTCCACAAAATAAAACAGAAGAAACGCTACCAAATTTATTCTATGAAGAACAGTCACACTGCATTTTCTCCCTTGGAGATGGAACAGTTTCTGCCTAATCAGGACCTTGTTACAATTTCCTTTCATAGAGGATTTCATAAGAGATTCTTTTCTACTTCTATCATGTTGAATATTCCAAACATTTAAAAAAACTGGTTGAGTGCATATTACTTTTAGCTTCAGAAGACATAATGTATATTTAAGAGACATTTAACTATTATAAATTATTTTGATGACTTAAAAATATCAATACTGATTTGTATATTTTAAAATTAATTTTATTAGTTTATTTATATAAGAAGAAAAAGAATGCCAAAAACCAGAGATGTGGGAAAACTATTAGAGGCATCATATAGTGGGAAGCATGTTCATAATTCCAAAATATCTAAACATACTAAGTTAGCGGGGAAAAGCACAAATGCCTCAACTGACACCTGCCGTATATGTAAGGCAAGTTAAGGAAGATAGGTGGCAAGGAAGCAGGAAAACTGGTTTCTGTAGAGCTTCAGGAGTTCAGAACCACTGTCGCCAGTTCACACCTGCCACCAGTTCACACCTGCCACCAGTTCACACCTGCCACCAATTCACACCTGCAGGACCATTTTTGGAGTTCTGATCTCCAGGGCTGTAAAGTAATGAATTTGTGTGTGTGTGTGTGTGTGTGTGTGTGTGTGTGTATGTGTGTATGTGTGTGTGTGTGTTTAAAAGTATTAAACTTGGTCATAGTCTGGACAGCAGTAATAGGAATTAATATGGTTTCTAGTTTTAAAAAAAGAAGGAAAGAATGATGTTCCTCCTTTTCGATGGTGTGAATGGAAAGTGCTGAAGAAGTCAATTCCACAGCTCACAGGTGCAGTTGACAGAAGTGTGGATACCCTCTGGGGAGTACAATTTGGGAATGTTTCAAATTCTTTGTTATTTGTTTGTTTGTTTATGTTTTGGTTTTTGTGACTCAGTTTGCCCACCTGATCCTCTTGCCTGTTTCCCAAATGCCAGAATTATAGGTATGCATCTCCATGCCTGGCTCTGGCAATTTCTTAGTATCCTTTCCTTATGCTGTAATAAAATACTAGATAAAAGAAAAAATATTACATTATTGATATCATCTTGTTATGTTTTACCTTATTAGACAAAAATAACTGAGTGTAATGTCTTAAGAAATTATCAAATTTCCCCTTTAACAGTTTCAGTTTTGTTTGGTTATTTGTTGCTGAAACTCTGGCACAAACGTGCATCTGTATTAGCTAAAGATTTTGTATTAAACTGATAGCTAACATGCAAAATGAGAGAATAATTGTACACAACACATCAATAGACTAGACAAACTGGCCAGTGTCACCACTGGGATTGTGATCGTCTTACTATCCTATAGGGATTGCACTTCACAATAGTAGAGAGCATACATATAACATTGGCATATAACAGACATAGATACCACCAGCAGAATAATCTTTTCACTATGTCCATACATGGATAGTTGTCAAGTGTAAACACTTATACTATTTTAGAGAATAAAGGAAAAAGGTAACAAAAAGCAAAAATAACACTTAAATTCTCATTTTCAAGCAGTAACCTTTTATAGAATTGAGATCATGACAAAGTGTTAGCTAAATAAATGGCCTATGCCTCAGCAGGAGCCAATATATCACTATAAAACCAATTTGGTACATTGGTCTAATAATATAGTTGTCAACATAAACTTTTAAAATTTATTTTAAATACTTTTGAGAACCTCACACATATATACTGCATTTTCATTGCTCCTGTTCCTCTGACCCAACCTTGACTTCCTTGTTGTTCCCTTCTCAGTTTGTGACTCTTTCTTCCTAAATTATTACATATACATATATGTATCAATTTAAACACACACAGATAAATACACTATGTACAACTTACTGAGTACATTAACACACAAATCAACACAAACACACATACGTATATACACTGTAATATGTATTTATGAACATATCTACATGTATATACACACACATATATATACAATATACAATATACAATATACAATATATAATATAATATATATTCCATGTGACTAGAACTAACCACTTAGGTTGGAACAACTTTTGTGGATGCCCATTCCTGGAGGAAACTGGTTCTGTAGTCATAGTGTAAACATTTTAGATATATTCACTAAACAGTTCGAAATGGAAGAGAGAGTACTATACTTTAGCTTTCTATTTTGGTACCACTTTACTTTGTTCATGGTTCTGTTTCTATTGATCATTGTGAGCCTATGTTTGGCCTAAGAAAACCATTAAGCATTCCACTTAGTATCTTTTACATACACACAGAACGGCATTTAAAGTATTAGCTACATTACTTTTCTTCCAAAGTAAATCTGAAAATACACTGTATGAGACACTCATATAACTCCTTTTTGATAATCACAGCTACTCTAAAAAATACTGAGTTCATACAATAGGGGGAAGGACCGGTTGTATTCAATTGTAATGCCTTCTCTAATATTTGTAATAAAACAAGTCTTCTGCTTTGAAACAATAGCTAAATCAGACTAGTGTAGAGTTTTCTACTTGATATATAAAAGTTTAGGAGCAAATTACTCCATGTCAAATAGGATTGTAACATGTCTTTCTAATAATGAATCCCTTGCATATACCTTGGGATAAGAAAATATAGATCAGATCACAAAGAGGGTAATTCATTACTTAGAAAAATTCATGTCAGTAAAAAAAAAAACTTAAGTTAAATGCTTATGTGTTTATATTTTTTCACAGTTATACCTTATTGAATGTTGCTTTCTGCCCTCATCAGTCTCATGTAAAAAAAAAAACATTGGAATGTCTAATAACTAATGTAGGATGTCTGAGAAAATCATGTAAAGCTATAGTGTTGGATCTTATTGCTGATTGATACATTATTCCCAAGCCAATAGACTTGTATTATCTCACCATTTCTGCTGGTTAGGAATAGGTGCCTGACTTAGCTGAGTACTTTTTCTCAGTTCTGCAATAGAGGTGGATAAGGCTCTTTCTTTACTTTTTTTCTGAAGCTTCAGCTTTCACGAGGAACTGCCCTTCCAGGCTTGTTCCAGGAAACTGTCAGGTGTGAGTTATTTTTAGCACCATTTCATGACAAGGATTTCCCCAGGGCAAGTGACCCAAAGGAGAATAAGATGGTGAAGTCTGTGCAAAACATGTCTTTTGAAAAAATCTCTCTCTCTCTCTCTCTCTCTCTCTCTCTCTCTCTCTCTCTGTGTGTGTGTGTGTGTGTGTGTGTGTGTGTGTGTGTATGTGCGTGTGTGTGTGTGTGCGTACATGTGTATTACATTCTTTTTTTTCAATGTTGAATTTTTTAAATATTTTTATTTTCTATATTCTTTGTTTACATTTCAAATGATTTCCCCTTTCCCAGATCCCCCACTCTCCATATGTCCCATAAACCTTCTCTCCATCCATTCTCCAATCACCTCCCTCCTTTTTCTCTGTCCTTATATTCCTCTCCAATGCTAGATCAATCCTTTCCAGGATCAGGACCCTCTCTATACTTCTTCATGGGAGTCATTTGTTATGCGATTTGTGCCTTGGGTATTCAGAGCTTCTGGGCTAATTAATATCCACTTATCAGAGATTGCATTCCATGTGTATTCTTTTGTGATCGGGTTATCTCACTTAGGATGATATTTTCCAGATCAAACCGTTTGCCTAAAAATTTTGTGAATTCATTGTTTCTAATTGCTGAGTAGTATTCCATTGTGTAAATATACCACATTTTCTGTATCCATTCCTCCTTTGAGGAGCATCTGGGTTCTTTCCAGCTTCTGGCTATTATAAATAAGGCTGCGATGAACATAATGGAACGTGTGTCTTTATTGCATGCTAGGGAATCCTTTGGGTATATGCCCAGGAGAGGTATAGCAGGGTCCTCCGGAATGTGTATTACATTCTAATCATGGTTTCCTTCCTCCACCTCCTCCTACTCCTCCCTATCTCACCACCGTTCCAACCTCACATTTCTTCCTCCTCCTACACACCCTGTAGAGCAAAAACAGGCCAACAAACAGGGATTTAAAAGTAAAAACAAGCAAACAAATAACACACACACACACACACACATGCATAGACATGCCCCTACATACACACACATACACACTCTCACACACTGATACATACATACATACATGCTTACACAAGCATTTAAACATCCAACACACACTCATACACATACAGTCTCTCTCTCTCTCTCTCTCTCTCTCTCTCTCTCACACACACACACACACACAATCTTTTTGTAATCTACTCTATTAAGTGGCCTCCTGTAACTTTTGAGGCATTGTATCAGTTTAAGGCAAGTCATAAAATCCAAATCCTCTTTAAGGTAAGGGTCTACACAGTGATGTGAAAACATGAAGAGAGAATTGTTTTGGGTCATTTTAGATGTTCTTAACCATAACAAAATTGTCAAGGTATAATGTCCATTTTGGATAACTTGATAACATATTTATAACATAACATTTGCTTTAGGAATAAATAGAAAATCTTATATTAAATGGTTCAATATCTTTATAGTAAATCACATATAGTTCATGATAACATTTTCTAATATGGTCTGATCTTTCAAGGGTCACAACACATTTAGAGTTTGAATCTCACCTAATCAAAAGGCCTATTATCGAGAAATCAAAGAACAGACACTATTAGGGGTACAAAGATGTATAGAGAAAAATGCATAGAGTAAAGAATGTCATCTGTATACACTATGGGTTAGAAGGTAGACTAGTACAGCCACTGTGGGTATTGATGTGGATGAGTGGATAAAGTGTCCTGTATAAATAAAGGGACGTCACTGAGCAGAAAGAAGAATAAAGTTATGTCTACAGGGAAAGAGAAGGGCTGAAGACGATCTCGTTAAGCTGAGAACCCAGACTCAGAATGACAAGCATTGTGCATTTTCTCTCAAATGTGGAAGGAAGATTTAAGTATGTGAGGTAATAAAGTAGAGGGGTGCTTGTCTGGAAAGAAGGGATCCAGTGGGAAAACAGAGAGAAGACAGAAAATTGGAGTGAATGTGCTCAACATATATTTTCTAAATGAAGAAGAATGTAATGAAGTTCCTTATTTTTCACAACGAATACATATTAATAATAAGATAACTTGATTTTTAGAAATTCACTTTTAACTGTCTAAGCTGAAGATATTTTATCTTAAGATTTTTATTTTCTACCTGTCAGAATTAATGCAGTATAAAAATCTTGCCTCCTACCCGAAAATAACAGCAGATATGTCAAAGTAAAAATGTAGTGAGATTTTTGTTAAAATTCACATTTTTATATAATCATAACAGTCACATTTTTCACATTTTTATAGTTAAAAGATTAACTGTTTTGGTGCTGGATCTAATTAAAAGTATTTTCTATTGCTCATGAGTTTTGGTTGTAGAACCGTGTGTGTGGGGGAGGGGCTTGTCAATCATCTAAATAAAGTATTATTTCCGAATTATTTGTTTAATTAAGCAATGAGAATTTCATATATGAGCACAGCATTACATAATTTCTACTGCTAGCTCCTTCCTCCAACCCCCCTGAATCTCTCCCACTATCTCTCAAATTTAAATATAATATATGAATCCGTTGACTTCTGCCTCATATTTTGAGAGAGGATCTCATGGGGAAGTGAGAGCCTTCTGGTTTGGGTAGCATGAATGGCTAGAAGTCTCCAGAGATCTACTTGTCCTCATTTTCTCAGCACTGGATTACAAATATACTATACCACAAAAGTTTTTTTTTATATACAATGGCACACACACATGCACATATAACTTGTAGAATCCTTTTAAAGTTGCTCAAAGATATATGTGTTTAGGGCAGACCAATTGGATAACCTAACAGGTGTCTTTTCCATGGAGAAGACTGAATACCTCTCTCTTAACAATCAACAACTGCCTATAGCTCTTCATCTTGGGAATTTGTGAGATTTATACATTCACATTCTCATGTCACCTAGTGTCATTGTATTGGTCTTGTTCAGAAGACTATATTGTTAAGCTATCATGACTGCATTTCTACTACCCTATATAGAAGACAATAGCTCTCATCAAATATGCTGGTCCTCTAGCTTTTTAATATTTTCATTCCCTACTCTACGACATGACCTGAGTATTTGGTGTAAGAGTTTCACTGTAAATGAATTAACTGGGGACTTGTCATTTAATGGGTATTTGCTTTCTGCACTTTGGCCAGCTTTAGAGTGTTGTGATAGTCTCCATCTGCTGCAAAACCAAGCACCTTTGAAGAGGAGTAATAACTACACTTATCTGTGGGTATAAGAATTAGTATTTAGAATACATTCAGAAATTATACCTGGAAAGTATTAGTGGTAGCTGCTCCTTTAGTGTTTGTGATTTCATTAACAACAGAGAATTGGCTAAAATTACATTACTAGGCATGATTTCCCTTCTATTGATTGAACCTTAAGACCAATTGTATACAATTGTTATTAACCTGAGAAACTATTAGTAACCCGAAGAGTGTAAGTGTCACTATTGTACCCTTGTGGATATGTTTTCATGATGGTCAATATTGTGGTTTCCTAATTTTAGAGAGGGAAAGGAATTCTGATGGCTTCTGCATTGGCAGCTTGCATTGATGGCTTCT